>NW_027419951.1:0-10242 GCF_009905375.1 Apium graveolens
TTGACATCCTTTTACCACATCTTAGTTCTACTTTCACACAAGTCAATTTTTTCCACATTTTGGTTCTAATTACCATGTAAGTCACTTTTCACCATATTAGAGTCACTTTGCACCCTATAAGAGTCACTTTCCACCATATATTTGTTCAATTAACATGTTAACATCATATCCATTCAATTTGACATCGTTTTATACCCTCTTAGTTCCACTTTAATACAAGTCAATTGTGTTTCACATTTTGGCTCTAATCAACCATGTAATTCACTTTTCACCATATTAGAGTCACTTTGCACCCTATAAGAGTCACTTTCCACCATATATTTGTACAATTAAAAATGTTAACATCATATACATCCAATTTGACATTCGTTTTATCACCTCTTAGTTCCACTTTCATACAAGTCAATTGTGTTTCACATTTTGGCTCTAATCAACCATGTAATTCACTTTTCACCATATTAGAGTCACTTTACACCCTATAAGAGTCACTTTCCACCCTATAATTGTACAATTAAAATGTTAACATCATATACATCCAATTTGACATCCTTTTACCACATCTTAGTTCTACTTTCACACAAGTCCAATTTGATTCCACATTTTGGTTCTAATTAACCATGTAAGTCACTTTTCACCATATTAGAGTCACTTTGCACCCGTATAAGAGTCACTTTCCACCATATATTTGTACAATTACATGTTAACATCATATACATCAAATTGACATCTTTTATCACCCTTATTCCACTTTAATACAAGTCAATTGTGTGTTTCACATTTTGGCTCTAATCAACCATGTAATTCACTTTTCACCATATTAGAGTCCTTTGCACCCTAATAAGAGTCACTTTCCACTTATATATTTGTACAATTAACATGTTAACATCATAGACATCAATTTGACATCTTTTACTCACCTCTTAGTTCCACTTTCATACAGTCAATTTGTTTCACATTTTGGCTCTAATCAACCATGTAAGTCACTTTTCACCATATTAGAGTCACTTTGCACCCTATAATAGTCATTTCCACCATATATTTGTACAATTAACATGGTAACATCATATACATCCAATTTGACATCCTTTTACCACCTCTTTATTCCACTTTCACACAAGTCATTTTGTTCCACATTTTGGTTCTACTTACCATGTAAGTCTCCTTTCACCATATTAATCACTTTGCACCTATAAGAGTCACTTTCCACCATATATTTTTCATTAACATGTTACATCATATCCATTCAATTTAACATCGTTTTATCACCTCTTAGTTCCACTTTATACAAGTCAATTGTGTTTCATAATAGTGGAGTCACTTTGCAAACCTCTATAAGAGTCACTTTCCACCATATATTTGTACAATGAAACATGTTAACATCATATACATCCATTTGACATCCATTTTACCACCTCTTAGTTCTACTTTCACACAAGTCAATTTTGTTCCACATTTTGGTTCTAATTAACCATGTAAGTCACTTTTCACCATATTAGAGTCACTTTAGACCCTATAATAGTCATTTTCCACCATATATTTGTACAATTAACATATTAACATTATATACATTCAATTTGACATCGTTTTACCACCTATTAGTTCTACTTTCATACAAGTCAATTTTGTTCCACATTTCGGCTCTAATCAATCATGTAATTCACTTTTCACCATATTAGAGTCACTTTGCACTCTAAAAGAGTCACTTTCCACTATATATTTGTACAATTAACATGTTAACATCATATACATCCAATTTGACATCCTTTTAGCACCTCTTAGTTCCACTTTCACACAGGTCAATTTTGTTCCACATTTTGGCTCAAATCAACCATGTAAGTCACTTTTCACCTTATCGGAGTCACTTTGCACCCTATAAGAGTCACTTTCCACCATATATTTGTTCAATTAACATGTTAACATCATATCCATTCAATTTGACATCATTTTATCACCTCTAAGTTCCACTTTAATACAAGTCCAATTGTGTTCACATTTTGGCTCTAATCAACCATGTAATGCCACTTTTCACAATATTAGAGTCCTTTGCACCCTATAAGGAGTCCACTTTCACATCTATTTGTTCAATTATAAATGTAACATCATATCCATTCAATTTGACCATCGTTTATCACCTCTGAGTTCCACTTTAATACAAGTCAATTTGTTTCACTATTTTGGCTCTAATCACCATGTAATTCACTTTTCACCATATTAGAGTCACTTTGCACCCTATAAGAGTCACTTTCCACCATATATTTGTCAATTAAAATGTTAACATCATATACATCCAATTTGACATTCTTTTTATCACCTCTTAGTTCCACTCTTCATACCAAGTCAATTGTGTGTCACATTTGGCTCTAATCAACCATGTAAGTCACTTTTCACTCATATTAGAGTCACTTGCACCCTAAAAGAGTCACTTTCCACCATATATTTGTACAATTAACATGTTACCATCATATACATCCAATTTGACATCTTTTTACCACCTCTTAGTTCTACTTTCACACAAGTCAATTTGTTCCACATTTTTGGTTCTAATTACCTGTAAGTCACTTTTCACCATATTAGAGTCACTTTGCACCCTATAAGAGTCACTTTCCACCATATATTTGTTCAATTAACATGTTAACATCATATCCATATCAATTTGAACATCGTTTTAATCACCTCTTAGTTCCATTTAATACAGTCAATTGTGTTTCACAATTTTGGCTCTAATCAACCATGTAATTCACTATTTCACCATATTAGAGTCACTTTGCAACCCTATAAGAGTCACTTTCCACCATATATTTGTACAATTAAAATGTTAACATCATATACAACCATTTGACATTCTTTAGCACCTCTTAGTTCCACTTTCACACAAGTCAATTGTGTTTCACATTTTGGATCTAATCAACCATGTAATTCACTTTTCAACCATATTAGAGTCCTTTACAACCCTTAAGAGTCACTTTCCACCATATATTTGGTACAATTAAATGTTAACAATCATATAAATTCCAATTTGACATCCTTTTACCACATCTTAGTTCTACTTTCACACAAGTCAATTTTGTTCCACATTTTGGTTCTAATTAACCATGTAAGTCACTTTTCACCATATTAGAGTCACTTTGCACCCTATAAGAGTCACTTTCCACCATATATTTGTTCAATTAACATGTTAACATCATATCCATTCAATTTGACATCGTTTTATCACCTCTTAGTTCCACTTTAATACAAGTCAATTGTGTTTCACATTTTGGCTCTAATCAACCATGTAATTCACTTTTCACCATATTAGAGTCACTTTGCACCCTATAAGAGGTCACTTTCCACCATATATTTGTACAATTAAAATGTTAACATCATATACATCCAATTTGACATTCTTTTATCACCTCTTAGTTCCACTTTCATACAAGTCAATTTTGTTTCACATTTTGGCTCTAATCAACCATTTAAGTCACTTTTTCACCATATTAGAGTCACTTTGCACCCTATAAGAGTCACTTTCCACCATATATTGTACAATTAACATGTTAACATCATATACATCCAATTTGACATTCTTTTATCACCTCTTAGTTCCACTTTCATACAAGTCAATTGTGTTTCACATTTGGCTCTAATCAACCTTGTAATTCACTTTTCACCATATTAGAGTCACTTTGCACCCTATAAGAGTCACTTTCCACCATATATTTGTACAATTAACATGTTAACATCATATACATTCAATTTGACATCATTTTATCACATCTTAGTTCCACTTTGATACAAGTCAATTTTGTTTCACATTTTGGCTCTAATCAACCATGTAAGTCACTTTTCACCATATTAGAGTCACTTTGCACCCTAAAAGAGTCTCTTTCCACTATATATTTGTACAATTAAACATGTTAACATCATATACATCCAATTGACATCTTTTTAACCACCTCTTAGTTTCCACTTTCACAAAAGTCAATTTTGTTCACATTTTGGTTCTAATTAACCATGTAGTCACTTTTCACCATATTAGAGTCACTTTGCACCCTATAAGAGTCACTTTCCACCATATATTTGTACAATTAACATGTTAACATCATATACATCCAATTTGACATCTTTTACCACCTCTTAGTTCCACTTTCACAAAGTCAATTTTGTTCCACATTTTGGCTCTAATCAACCATGTAAGTCACTTTTCACCATATTAGAGTCACTTTGCACCCTATAAGAGTCACTTTCCACCATATATTTGTACAATTAACATGTTAACATCATATCATTCAATTTGACATCTTTTTCCACCTCTTAGTTCCACTTTATACAAGTCAATTGTTTCACATTTTGGCTCTAATCAACCATGTAATTCACTTTTCACCATATTAGAGTCACTTTGCACCCTATAAGTCACTTTCACCATATTAGAGTCCTTTGCACCTATACATTATATTTGTTCAATTAACATGTTAACATCATATCATCAATTTGACATCTTTTATCACCTCTTAGTTCCACTTTATACAAGTCAATTGTGTTTCACATTTTGGCTCTAATCAACCATGTAATCACTTTTCTATTAGAGTCACTTTGCACCCTATAAGAGTCACTTTCCACCATATATTTGTACAATTAAATGTTAACATCATATACATCCAATTTGACATTCTTTTATCACCTCTTAGTTCCACTTTCAACAAGTCAATTTTGTTCACATTTTGGCTCTAATCAACCATTAAGTCACTTTTCACCATATTAGAGTCACTTTGCACCCTATAAGAGTCACTTTCCACCATATATTTGTACAATTAACATGTTAACATCATATACATCCAATTTGACATCTTTTACACCTCTTAGTTCCACTTTCACAAGTCAATTTTGTTTCACATTTTGGCTCTAATCAACCATGTAAGTCACTTTTCACCATATTAGAGTCACTTTGCACCCTATAAGAGTCACTTTCCACCATATATTTGTACAATTAACATGTTAACATCATATACATCAATTTGACATCTTTTATCACCTCTTAGTTCCACTTTCATACAAGTCAATTTGTTTCACATTTTGGCTCTAATCAACCATGTAATTCACTTTTCAACCATATTAGGTCACGTTGCACCCTAATAGAGTCACTTTCCACCATATATTTGTACAATTAAATGTTAACATCATATACACCAATTTGACATCTTTATCCACCTCTTAGTTCCACTTTCATACAAGTCAATTTTGTTTCACATTTTGGCTCCTAATCACCATGTAAGTCACTTTTCACCATATATAGAGTCACTTTGCACCCCTATAAGAGTCACTTTCCACCAGATATTTGTACAATTAACATGTTAACATCATATACATCAATTTGACATCTTTTATCACCTCTAGTTCCACTTTCATACAAGTCAATTGTGTTCACATTTTGGCTCTAATCAACCATGTAATTCTACTTTCACCATATTAGAGTCACTTTGCACCCTATAAGAGTCACTTTCCACCATATAAATTTGTACAATTAACAGGTTAACATCATATACATTCAATTTGACATCTTTTATCACCTCTTAGTTCCACTTTATACAAGTCAATTTGTTTCACATTTTGGCTCTAATCAACCATGTAATTCACTTTTCACCATATTAGAGTCACTTTGCACCCTATAAGAGTCACTTTCCACCATATATTTGTACAATTAAATGTTAACATCATATCATCCAATTTGACATCTTTTATCACCTCTTAGTTCCACTTTCATACAAGTCAATTTTGTTTCACATTTTGGCTCTAATCAACCATGTAAGTCACTTTTCACCATATTAGAGTCACTTTGCACCCTATAAGAGTCACTTTCCACCATATATTTGTACAATTAACATGTTAACATCATATACATCCAATTTGACATTTTTTTATCCACTTTCATACAAGTCAATTGTTTCACATTTTGGCTCTAATCAACCATTAATCACTTTTCACCATATTAGAGTCACTTTGCACCCTATAAGAGTCACTTTCCACCATATATTTGTACAATTAACATGTTAACATCATATACATCAATTTGACATCTTTTATCACCTCTTAGTTCCACTTTCATACAAGTCAATTTTGTTTCACATTTTGGCTCTAATCAACCATGTAAGTCACTTTTCACCATATTAGAGTCACTTTGCACCCTATAAAGTCACTTTCCATATATTTGTACAATTAACATGTTAACATCATATACATCCAATTTGACATCTTTTTACCACCTCTTAGTTCCACTTTCACAAGTCAATTTTGTTCACATTTTGGTCTAATCAACCATGTAAGTCACTTTTCACCATATTAGAGTCACTTTGCACCCTATAAGAGTCACTTTCCACCATATATTTGTACAATTAACATGTTAACATCATATACATCCAATTTGACATCTTTTACCACCTCTTAGTTCCACTTTCACAAGTCAATTTTGTTTCACATTTTGGTCTACAACCATGTAAGTCACTTTTCACCATATTAGAGTCACTTTGCACCCTATAAGAGTCACTTTCCACCATATATTTGTACAATTAACATGTTAACATCATATCATTCAATTTGACATCTTTTATCACCTCTTAGTTCCACTTTCATACAAGTCAATTTGTGTTTCACATTTTGGCTCTAATCAACCATGTAATTCACTTTTCACCATATTAGAGTCACTTTGCACCCTATAAGAGTCACTTTCCACCATATATTTGTACAATTAAATGTTAACATCATATACATCCAATTTGACATCTTTTACACCTCTTAGTTCCACTTTCACAAAGTCAATTTTGTTTCACATTTTGGCTCTAATCAACCATGTAAGTCACTTTTCACCATATTAGAGTCACTTTGCACCCTATAAGAGTCACTTTCCACCATATATTTGTACAATTAACATGTTAACATCATATACATCAATTTGACATCTTTTACACCTCTTAGTTCCACTTTCATACAAGTCAATTTGTTTCACATTTTGGCTCTAATCAACCATGTAAGTCACTTTTCACCATATTAGAGTCACTTTGCACCCTATAAGAGTCACTTTCCACCATATTGTTTACATTACATGTTAACATCATATCCATTCAATTTGACATCGTTTTATCACCTCTTAGTTCCACTTTCATACAAGTCAATTTTGTTTTCACATTTTGGCTTCTAATCACCATGTAATTCACTTTTCACCATATTAGAGTCACTTTGCACCCTATAAGAGTCACTTTCCACAATATATTGTACAATTAAAATGTTAACATCATATACAGCCAATTTGACATCTTTTACCACCTCTTAGTTCCAACTTTCATACAAGTCAATTTTTGTTTCACATTTTGGCTCTAATCAACCATGTAATCCACTTTTCACCATATTAGAGTCACTTTGCACCCTATAAGAGTCACTTTCCACCATATAGTTGTGTACAATTAACATTTAACATCATATACATCAATTTGACATCGTTTATCACCTCTTAGTTCCACTTTCAATACAGAGTCATTTGTGTTTCACATTTTGGGCTCTAATCACACATGTAATCACTTTTCACCATATTAGAGTCACTTTGCACCCTATAAGAGTCACTTTCCACCATATATTTGTACAATTAACATGTTAACATCATATACATCCAATTTGACATCTTTTATCACCTCTTAGTTCCACTTTCACAAGTCAATTTTGTTTCACATTTTGGCTCTAATCAACCATGTAAGTCACTTTTCACCATATTAGAGTCACTTTGCACCCTATAAGAGTCACTTTCCACTATATTTGTACAATTAACATGTTAACATCATATACATCCAATTTGACATCTTTTACCACCTCTTAGTTCCACTTTCACAAGTCAATTTTGTTCACATTTTGGCTCTAATCAACCATGTAAGTCACTTTTCACCATATTAGAGTCACTTTGCACCCTATAAGAGTCACTTTCCACCATATATTTGTACAATTAACATGTTAACATCATATACATCCAATTTGACATCTTTTATCACCTCTTAGTTCCACTTTATACAAGTCAATTGTGTTTCACATTTGGCTCTAATCAACCATGTAATTCACTTTTCACATATTAGAGTCACTTTGCACCCTATAAGAGTTCACTTTCCCACCAATATAGTTGTACAATTAACATGGTAATACCAGCAATATTAGATACAATTCATTGACATTCATTTTATCACCTCATTAGTTCCACTTTCATACAAGTCAAATTGTGTATTTCACTTTTGGCTCTAAAATCAACCATGTAATCAATTTACACGCATATTAGAGTCACTTTAGCACCCTAATAGAGTCACTTTCCACCTATAATATGTGTACAATTAAAAATGTTAACATCATATACATCCAATTTGACATCCTTTTACCACATCTTAGTTCTACTTTCAAACAAAAGTCAATTTTGTTCCCAATTTTGGTTCTATTAACCAATGTAAAGTCACTTATTCAGCACCATATGAGGGAGTCACTTTGCAATCACTATAAGAGTCACTTTCACCATATAATTGTTACAATTAACATGTTAACAGCATAATACATTCAATTTGACAGTCGTTTTATATCACACTCTTAGTTCCACTTTCATACAAGTCAATTTTGTTTCACATTTTGGCTCTAATCAACCATGTAATCACTTTTCACCATATTAGAGTCACTTTGCACCCTATAAGAGTCACTTTCCACCATATATTTGTACAATTAACATGTTAACATCATATACATCCAATTTGACATCTTTTATCACCTCTTAGTTCCACTTTCATACAAGTCAATTTGTTTCACATTTTGGCTCTAATCAACCATGTAATCACTTTTCACCATATTAGAGTCACTTTGCACCCTATAAGAGTCACTTTCCACCATATATTTGTACAATTAACATGTTAACATCATATACATCCAATTTGACATCTTTTACACCTCTTAGTTCCACTTTCACACAAGTCAATTTTGTTTCACATTTTGGCTCTAATCAACCATGTAAGTCACTTTTCACCATATTAGAGTCACTTTGCACCCTATAAGAGTCACTTTCCACCATATATTTGTACAATTAACATGTTAACATCATATCATCAATTTGACATCTTTTATCACCTCTTAGTTCCACTTTAATACAAGTCAATTTGTTTCACATTTTGGCTCTAATCAACCATGTAATTCACTTTTCACCATATTAGTCACTTTGCACCCTATAAGAGTCACTTTCCACCATATATTTGTACAATTAAATGTTAACATCATATACATCCAATTTGACATCTTTTATCACCTCTTAGTTCCACTTTCATACAAGTCAATTTTGTTTCACATTTTGGCTCTAATCAACCATGTAAGTCACTTTTCACCATATTAGAGTCACTTTGCACCCTATAAGAGTCACTTTCCACCATATATTGTACAATTAACATGTTAACATCATATACATCCAATTTGACATCTTTTTTTAGTTCCACTTTCATACAAGTCAATTTGTTTCACATTTTGGCTCTAATCAACCTGTAATCACTTTTCACCATATTAGAGTCACTTTGCACCCTATAAGAGTCACTTTCCACCATATATTTGTACAATTAACATGTTAACATCATATACATTCAATTTGACATCATTTTACACCTCTTAGTTCCACTTTCATACAAGTCAATTTTGTTTCCACATTTTGTTATCAACCATGTAAGTCACTTTTCACCATATTAGAGTCACTTTGCACCCTATAAGAGTCACTTTCCACCATATATTTGTACAATTAACATGTTAACATCATATACATCCAATTTGACATCTTTTATACCTCTTAGTTCCACTTTACAAGTCAATTTTTTTCACATTTTGGTCTAATCAAACCATGTAAGTCACTTTTCACCATATTAGAGTCACTTTGCACCCTATAGTCACTTTCCACCATATATTTGTACAATTAACATGTTAACATCATATACATCCAATTTGACATCTTTTACCACCTCTTAGTTCCACTTTCATACAAGTCAATTTTGTTTCACATTTTGGCTCTACAACCATGTAAGTCCTTTTCACCATATTAGAGTCACTTTGTGCACCCTATAAGAGTCACTTTCCACATATTGTTCAATTAACATGTTAACATCATATCCATTCATTTGACAATCTTTTATCACCTCTTAGTTCCACTTTAATACAGTCAATTGTGTTTCACATTTTGGCTCTAATAACCATGTAAATTCACTTTTCACCATATTAGAG
>NW_027419952.1:0-44345 GCF_009905375.1 Apium graveolens
TTGACTCCAGATTTTGGTTATAGAAATTGTCCTTTGCCTTCTGCTTCTGCAACAGCTCCATTACCCATCCTCACCTTTGGGTTTATTGTGTATCATTTGCACAAAGATTTTTTTATCCCACACATATGATTGCTGCAACCACTGTCTATGTACCATGCTTTGTTGTCTTCATGAAGGCTGGAATGACAAGCATAAAAAATTTGTTCTTCTTTGTTGTCCTCCTTTTCTTCTGTGAAATTTGCCCTCTCACAATTTTTAAATCTGCAGTCTTTTTCAATATGACCAAATCTTCTACAAAAATTACATTGAGGCTTACCCTTGAACCAACATTTAGATGTGATATGGCTGGTTCTTTTGCATATGTTGCAAAAATATTATGGGTTAGAACTTGTACCTCTTTCATTCTTATCATTTTTGTAAGTATTGGTGGTATTTTTCCTCCAGTCTGCCTTCTTTTGCTCCTGATTGTAACCACCTTTCTTTGAAAATTGTTGTGGCTTCACCTTTGCTCTAGACAAAAAAGCATTTTCTGATTGTTCAGCCTGTTTAAGCCTTCTTTTTTCATGTGCTTGAAGAGAGCCCATCAATTCTCTTATTAACAACTTGCTGAGATCTTTTGTTTCTTCAATAACAGCAACAATATATTCATATTTATCTGTCAAACTGATCAAAATTTTCTCCACAACATGTTGATCAGTAATATCATCACCTAAGATTTTCATTTGATTCACAATCTCCATTACACGAGCATTATAGCTTTGTGTATTTTCAGAATCTTTCATTCTTAAATTCTGAAAATCTTTTTTAAGGGATTGAAGATTAATACTTCTTACCTTATCATCTCCATGGAATTCACCTTCTAGAATTTCCCATGCTTCTTTTGTTGTTGAAGCTCTTGATATCCTTGTAAAAATTGGTTTGGTGACTCCTATCTGTAGTTTGCTCAGTGCTCTTGCATCTTGGCGACGAGATGTTTCAATTTTCTTTAATTTTGCTTCAGACAAGTCTGATTCATCATCAGGTTCTACAAAACCTTTCTCCACGATATTCCATAAGCCTTCTACCCTAAGAACAGTTCTAATTTTGATCTTCTAGTAGTCATAATCTTCACCATCAAAGAGAGGAGTTAAAGATGATTGAGAGTCTGAATTTGATGTCATGTAATCACTTCTTGTTTCAATCCCAGATTAGAATCAAAAACTGCTCTGATGCCAATTTGTAGGAATCTAAATGAGTTGCTACTGCAGAGCTCTAAAAGATGATAGAATGTTTTAATATTTCTGAATATGATTCCTTTGATTGAATTGATTGATTACATGTGTTGTTGAATAGGCTATATATAGATATTACAGATATTTCTAGAGAGTCATTTAGAGAGTTGATACAATGAACCTCTAAATGAACTTGATTACAAGATGCATGAATATATAAAAAATAGATACTATGAATGTGAAAGTGCATGAATTCCAACACATTTTTTATTTATCATTGATATCTTGTTTTAGAGAAGCATACCTGTGATGTACTGAGAGTTTGTCTCGAAATAGAATGTACGAAGAATTCGTGACAGTAAAATGCTGCATATTATCTCTGTTACCGTAGAACATGTATAAAAATTTTAATTAAAAATATACAGAGGCTTGGGACTGGAAAAATTTAGCGACCCTGATAATTTTATATTCGAAGTGAAAATTAAATTACTTGTGTTGAAATCTATTAATTAATTCAAACTTATTAGCTTACTTGTTACTCCTATTAGATAACGAGACTATACTCCAGCACTGATGCAAAACACATATCATCTTGTCTTATGTTTTCACGTCACCATTCAGAAGAAGGTCAACAGATGGGGACAAAATCAAGAATCTTTATGTTGGACGCAGTATATTATGGCGTTTTATAAACTTGATGCACAAGGATCCTAGAAAATCAAAAGTAGTTAATTTCTTCCCTATAACATGGGGTATGACTTTTATAATTATGATTTTAAAAAATATCCTTAAATAATCCATCTATTAGGTAATAAAGGTGAACGGGGGAGTACTTTTTCAAGGATAACCTGTAAAGCCAAGGCTCTTGGTTCGAACACCCATAACTAAGACAAAGTGATAAACATGAACAATGAAAAATAAAGTGATAAATAATTTTTTTGACAAGAATATTACAGTCTTTATATGCATATTTTGTCTTTAACTAACAATTTTCTTGATTCAGCAGTCACCGGAAAAATGGCTTCATTTAAAAATTTTAAATGAGTAGTGCTAGATACATACCACAAATTGGTTCCCAAAACTTTTCCCGAATGACGTGGCATGACCCTTGTCGTGTTCTAATTTGTGTGCACATATATATGCATGCAGGATTATTAGAAAAATTACCAACTATACATGTTACACGTAAGTATTTGGGAACAGTTTTGAGAGCCAATTGAGGGTACCTAAATCCCTTTAAGTAGTCAAATGTAATTAAACGCGTAGCGTATGCAGCATTCTAATGATTGGATATTAATTTGAGTTGGTTAAATCTGGATGATAATCTTCTTGCTTGTGATGCTGTAGGCGATCTACCTGTACGGATTTTCAATTCCGCTGTTTATTGATGATGGTGAGAACAGGAATAGGGTCAAATGGGGATTGTGGGCTATCCATACATTCTGAAAATGGGTATTCTTGTTACTCTTACTTAAATAGTTGGTAATTTTATCATTCTTTCTTATTTTTAAAACTAAAATGCGGATGACAAAATAAAACTAGAATGGAAAATTGTAAACAACTCAAATACAAGCTCCTGTAAATATACTTGTGATTATATAAGTACCAAGTTCTGGTAAATATACTTGATAAGCACTATTTGTACAATGAAAAATAAAGTACTATTTTAATCTCAAAAAATAGCTCCTCTGCCGGTTAATTCTGAAATACATGAACACAATTCTAGTTAAAAAGAATAGCTCCTATGTTCGTTAATTTGTATTTGAAATAATAAATAATCAACTCGGAATCAGATTTCATCGTTAATTATATTCGTTAGTATGATATTGAGAAATGAGAATAATTTTTCAGCAAGTTATCTTATCTGTTATTGAACATAAGTAATAAATTCTACTCCGAAGCAACCGATTTCAACAGGATTTCAAATTTTGTAATTTTTTTTGACAATTCGAATTTTATAATCTTTGTATAAATTAATACAAATATTAAATTTTTAGATTTTTCCAAAAATATTCAATTTGCAAATAAAAATCAGGTGCAAACTTATATACAATACAAATATAACATTTACAATCTCAACCTTCACTGCAAGCTCATACACAAATTTTACCGTATCTTTGAAAATAAATCGAAGAACATGATCCGACAAAAAAAAAATTGAAGAACATGAATATTTTTAAATATTTTTATTTATAAAAACTTAAAAAAGGGCCCAATCGGAGTTGGGTTGAATGAAGTCGGGTCGGGTCGGGTCGTAATTTACCGCGCACGCAAACAACCGAAGCGGTGACAAGAAGACGTACGTTACGAGTGGTCCACCGCTACAAACGTGCCTTTCACTCGTCACTACCATCCTCCACTCCTCTCTCTCTCACTCTCGCTCTCTGTACTCGTCATATGACATTCAACTATTCAAGCTTAATCAACCCTTGAACGCTCATTATCTTACATCTCTCCGTCTCTCATGTAAGTTAATTATCTCTCTCTCTCGCTCTCTCATCATTTACTTTATTCGCTCTTTTTGAACCTAACATCTTAATTTTCATGTGATTTTACATTTTAATAAGATTTCTGCACTTTTTTAATCCATTTAATTGTGAAATTCAAGTTAAGTATTATGTATTGCGTTGGTTATACGAGTTAGGTAAGTTGTGTTTATAGTTATATGTATACATTTGCTTATCTGAGTTATGTATCTTATATTTTGTTGATTGCTGGTTAGGTTTATTGTTTTTGTGTTTTTTTGTATTGCTGAACTCCAAAATTTAAGCCGAGGAGCTCAAGTTTATTTCGTAAGTTTACGTATTTGAGTTCACGTTTTGTAAGGCGATTGTTAGGCTTTCGTGTTTGATTGTTGATTGATTTGTAGTTTGAATTTTACATGTAGGCCTTGTTTGAGTGATTTAAGTTAGATCAAATTTATTGCTCAAGGCGCTAGTAGTGATTTCATGTTTGTTTTTCTGGCCTTTCTTCTGCCAAAGTGATATTCCTATTTGTTTTCTCAGCTTTCATTTGCCAAAGCGAACGTTGTAGCTATATATGTATATATTTGGTTGTATGAGTGATATAAGTTGTGTTTATTGGTCAAGGTACGGGAGTTTAACCGAAGGATCTCAATTTATATGTAAGTTGGCGTATACCAGTTTATGTATTGTAAGGTGGTTGTTGCACGAGAGTGTTTGACTGTTAATTGTTTTGCACTCTCGATTCTATTTGTTTGACTTGATTGTGAGATTTAAGTTGATTCCATAATTGAACGCACGATAGTGTTTGACTGTTTATTGTCTTATTGTTTTGATCTCTGGATTCTATGTGTATGACTTGATTGTGAGGTTTAAGTCGATTCTATGTATATTTTGGATTTACAGGTGAAGGGATTTGGATTTGTTCAATTGGTTAGGTTAAGTGATTTATATTTTTTCTGGATTCACAAACTTCTGGAATTTTAACAAGAGAAATTTAAATTCATTTGTACGTTGGTTATATTAATCCATAATTTTCAAGGCGATTGCTAGACTACTTTGATTTATTGTTATTGCTTTCTGTTTTGTACTCTGTGTAGTACTTGAATTGTGAATTTAACTGAACATTTGTGATAATATGTTTATATATGGTTGTATGAGTGAGTCTCTTGTGTTTTCTGAATTTCTTGGTAAACGAATCTATATTTGTTAAGTTTCTGGTTAGGTTTACTGATTTTAATGCATGTTTTTGGACCGACAAACTTTTGGAAAGTCAACAAAGGGACTTTTGACTTTTAATAAATTCATATTTTGCAAGGAGATCATCATGCTATTGTGATTGGTTGTAAATTGCTTTTTTTTTTAAAAAAAAATTATGTTGGAGTACTTGATTGTTAGACTCGAATTAATTTTGTAAATTGAATTTTACATGTGCATTGCTTGATTGTGAAATATAAGTCAATGCAGTGATTGAATGTTTGTAAATTATGTTTTGAGCTAATTCTAGAAGTCAGTGCTAAACAAACTTGGTTGTGCGAGTTGCATAATTTTTGTTTTAATTGGTTTTACAGGTGAAGACATCTGGATTTGTTGAATTTTTGGTCAGGTTTAGTGTTTTAATGCCTTTTTTAGATTGTTTAAAGTCTAATAATGAGTACCGAACTTCTGGAAATTCAGCCACAGGAACTCAGATTTATTTGTAAGTTGAAATATATATTTTTTAATTTGTAACTAAAATTAGTGACTATTATTTTCTGTATTTTACGCGGTGCAGTTGATTCAGATAAAAGTTAATTACATTAAAAAATAGTTGTTTTTCTTCCATGGCTAAACTTTGTCAAGCTGCTGCTGTTTATATCGCAGATTTGATTCTGCTCTGGCTTTTTGAGAAGTTTATATTTTATTTCTGTGATTATGATTTCCATTTTATTTTGTAGTTGAGTTGAAGAAACAATGTTCATGCTCCGTTCGATTAGTCAATAAGACCAACCAACATGTCGCCTTTAAGGTGAAAATGAATAGTCGCTTACATTGATATGACTTATGTAACTATGCACGTACTACATGGAACTGAAACTAATAAAATTAACTACTGTACTTGCAGGTGAAAACAACATCTCCAAAGAAATACTGTGTGCGACCAAACACAGGTGTATTGAGTCCACGAGCAATATGTGACTTCACAGGTATCTAGTTTTTTTTTTATGTTTCAAGTATCATAGTTTGGGAAATTTTCTCAATGTATGAACCTTACGTAACGTTTGCTTTGAACCGGTTTTCTTTTTCTAAATAAAACATTATAAAATTTAAAGGTAAAGGTTCAAGTGTGACTAGTACTTTAAAAAACAATCATTAATTCTTTTTTGCTATTTATTGGTTTCAAGGAATTTGAGTGTACTTAAAGACTGTTGTTTAATTCTTTGCACCTGTGTTAATACAGTTACAATGCAAGAACTACGGGTTATTCCTCCTGATATGCTTTGCAGAGACAAGTTTTTACTGCAATGTGCTATGGTTGTTGCGGGGACAACTGAAGAGGATATTACATCTGCCACGGTACCATTTTAAAACTTTTTTACTAATACAAGTTTATGGTTTTTATTTGAAATTCATGTAACTTTATTGTTTCATATCTCAGTTTTCCAAAGATGGGAAATATGTTGAGGAGAAGAAGCTGAGAGTGATTCTTGTCAGCCCACCTAATTATCCTATATCTTCTCCAGTCAATAAAAGACTAAAGCAGGTGCAATATAATGAAGTGTTAATACCAGAAGATCAAAATCCAAATAGCATCGAAAACTTCAGTCCTCGTCAGACGGTGAGCTGTTCTTTGATTACTAGTAATTGTTCCTATATTGAATCCTTGTGAATCTTGTCTCTGAGTTTTATATTCTGGTCTATGGAGATGAAGTTCTATATTTGGTTGAGAGGTTTATATATTTGTATATGAAGGTTTTGAGTCTTATTCAGTCTTAGTTCCTTAGTATTTGGGGTGAAAAGTTTTATATATTATATAGGTCTCCAAGAGTATATGTGACTTAGAGAATTTAAGTTATCTACCAAATATTGGTTGCTTTCTTCTCAAATGCTCTTCTGAATTCAGGACATAGTGTACTGATTAGTTGTTAACCAAATACTGACAGGTTATTGAGAATATGAAAAAAAACAAATTGGATGGTGCTGTGGACTCAAAGCCAACAACGAAAGAAAATATTCCGAAGTTGATGCTAAGCAAAGATGTTGTGCATGAAAAGAAGGATTGCATAAATTCTAAAATGGTAAAGGAAATAGAGGAGCTGAAGGTAGTGAAAGATATTGAGGACCATAAACCACTGAATGATGTCAAATCTGAAATAATGATGGACGGGGACAAGCTGAAGTTAGGGAAGGATATTGAGGAGGTGAAGTCAAAAATCAGAAAGTTTGAAATAAAGTTAAATGAGGTAATATTTTCAGTACATGTAATTTCAATTCCTTGAAATGTAATACTGAAATATAAGTATATAGACAGTTAGAAAGTGTTATCAAGGGCATGGTTATTACGGCGCCAAGTCGAGCCTCGACGTCCGAGTACCTTCGAGAAGACTAGTCGACAAGTCGTTCGACTAGTCGTTAAAAGTCGACTAAGTGCTCATTGTACATATACTTACTAGATTGAATATATAACATAACTAAACATGTCGATCCCATAATTTAAATCAAAAGTAATAGAATAGTAAGCTCAAATAAACATAGTTACTGCATAATAGCATGCATATTGCAAATACCAAACAAATGCAAGCAAATAAAGACATGTCACATAGGTTTAATGAATATCAAGCAAATTTATCCATCTTAATATCATTTTCATTTTCATATCTTTCTTATGTGTTGTCATGGGTTTGATCGAGTCATGGCACACCACAATCGCCCCAAATCGGGCGTCGACCCGATTACCTTTACAACAACTAGTCGTTGACAAGTCGGGCTTCGAGGCTCTCGGCGCCCGAGTACTTTCGTGTCAACTAGTCGTTGACTAGTCGTCTTCATGACAACAATGATCAAGGGACATAGGTAAGCCTCATGTGATGGGTCAACCACTAGATAAAGGAAAATACTTTAGATATAACGTAAAAAAAAATTATTTGTTATGAAATACATCTAGTATTAGTGGTCTTTTACTGAGTAAAAATTAAAATACTTACAAAAGAAATTAATCCATCCCTGCAAGATTCATTAAATTTTTGTTATAATCTTTTCAGCAACGAGTGACATTAAATATTTAATGGGCGGAGAGAAACACTCACTTTCATGTAATATCTGATTCTGTTCTAAATTGCTTTGGGACATTTAACAAATAAATCTAGTTATGTAAAATCTTGTTATGGTTATACTTTTTTTTTGAGAAGTTATGGTTATATTTTGATTGCTAGGAGTGTTAATAACCAAAATCTCTGGCTTATTTTAGGCTGAGAGAACAATTTCAAAGCTGACAGAAGAAAAGAGGTTGAGTACACAAGACAGGGAAAATTTACAGCAGGAATTGGTAAGTTGTAAATTTTATTAGTTCTCTAACAGTATTTTTACATTGTTGATCCAAGCCTATTGGTTGTGTCATGGATGCTTTAAATTATTCTTGCTGCTTTTAATTTGATGGAGAAAGCTTAATCTGCTTTGGGGGTTGAACGGGTTGGATATCAAGAAATTGTTTGTATGTTTCGGTCCTCTTCCCCATTACTTAAAAAAATTGAGCCACCGGTTCAGGTACACGATATTATCATTACTGCCTGGACAATTAGACATCCAACCTGTAATCGCAACGACCCAATTGCAAGAGCGGAGCTCTACCAACTGAGCTATATCCTTCCAGATTGCGCTATAGTTCCACAATGTTGCCCTTTGCCCCTCTATCATGTCCATTGGTGACCAGATTTGTAAATCATGTTGTTACTCTCTGTCTATTCCTAGAAGAATCAGATATATGCATCCATAAAATGGACGATTAAAAATTTGATGTGGAAAGATTACTGTATATACCGAGTCATAGGATGGGATCTGTGAACTTTTTTCATGGCAGTTCCCAGTTTGTGGTGAAATATTGATGAAGTCGTTGGTCAGGGTGTAAAACTGTGACACCCCAAGTGTCCGTTAAACAGCCAATGGTGTATTCAAGGAGGAAAAACAAAGCTGGAAGGGCAAAAGAGTAAAATACTAATTTGGGTGAACAGTAGGATAAAAAGAAAGGGGTCAAAGGGCAAGATAGTAATTGAAGGGGGAAGAGAGTTAAAAGGGGAGGAGAAGCTAGGGTTTGGTTTATGAATTGTTTTGTGTAATAGTTGAGATAGGGAGGCGGCTGGGCGTCTCGAATCTGTCCCAGTAAACTATCAATATTCGTGGATCCATTGCTAGTATTAGTAAAATTATCTTTTTCTCTTCGTTAAAACAAATTAATTCATTACAAAAACTTTCAAAATTACCAAATTTGTCATATGTTAGGGTAAGAATTAGCTAATCGTATGGACTCGTAAAGCTGCTTATTAAACCTAGTGAAAACCTCCAAGCCATTTTCTTTCTCGCGGTAATTGTAAATTCATTTTAAGAGGGCCATACTGGTACAGTGGTTCTAGTTTATATTCCCCTCATTCAAATGTGATAAAGTCATAAAACCAAGTGCACCAACATGAACTAGTCTTTCTTATATTTCATCAGTATTATCCCTTGTGTAATCCATGCCTTTTGTATGCAGGCTTTGCTGAGGAGTAAGAGAACTGAACTCGAACCGGGATTCCCTCTGTTGTTTGTTTGTATGGTGGCACTTGTTAGCAGCTTCTTTGGTTACCTTCTACAAAAGCCCTAGCTAACTGTTAGTATCAAGGTCTTAGTAGGATGACTCTATATGCCTGTCTCTAGCAGTACACTGATGTAAAGTTTCCTGATGTTGAGTTGCAAAGAGGTTGCCTAAGAACCTGATAAAATGGGTCATTGGCCAAGTCACAAACGCCATTACTAATACACGAATTATGGAAAAATCATTTTTTTTCTGAATATTGAAGTTGAAAACCTTAATGTACACCTAAAGTAGGATGCAAAGTTGTAAAAACAATTATCCATGTAAAGTTGTAGCAAAAGATAAAGTCTTACCAGGAAAATTTGTGGCTGTAATATTTCATATTTGCAAAAATATGTGCATCTCAGATAGTATGAAATGATACCTTTCTTGGCAATGATTGTTAGATAGAGGTCTATATGGCTTATCGTTTTAATTATATATGAAAAAAGGAAATAAATAGTATATAGGTTCCCCACAAATTTATTCAAACAAAGCCAAATAAATTTGCTATAGAAATTTGTCTCTCTCAACTTTCAGTCTCTTCGTTCATTTGAGATTCTGACAGAACAGCTTAGAAGCTTCACAACGGATATAAACACGATACCCCTCTTTCAAAATCACTTCGAAATCAAGAAGAAACGAAACCCTGGTCCTAATTTTCAGGGAAAATTTATGATTTTTAGTATAATTTTCTCGTTTTCATAAAAATTTATTAATTATTAAAATCTATTTATATTTACATAAAATACTCTTATAATTATTTAGGACCTAATTATATCATATCCTATAGGGGTGAGCAGAAAACCGCAAAAAACCGCCCGCACCGCACCAATCTGCACCGTAAAACGCGATTTTTAATTTTCGTGATGCGGTTGCGGTTTGAATTTTTAATAAACCGCGCGGTGCGGTGCGGGTTGTGATTTTAAATTTCTGAAATGTGGTTCAAACAGCACCGCACCGCAATATTTAATATATATATATATATAATAGTTATATTTCATGATTCCATTTATTAAGTTTGATTCCATTTAACATAGTAGGAGTGCTTATTTAGTGATCATCTTATTTCTACAAGATCAATTGTTAATTGTTGCGTGGTGATCATCCTATTTGTGTTTCTTAAAAAATAATGACACATGGTACAAAACCACCTATTTAAGAGCAGTGAACTCATTTAATTGTTGAGCCAAGTTTCTACGTTAAACTTTACGGCGTAGAATTTATAATTTGTATTATTGAAGAATATTGACGACTTTATTATATTATTCAGAAATTTAATTATTTAAGTTTTGTAATTATTTAAAATTTTCAAACTTGTAATGTACAAACCGCAGTGAACCGCACCACACCGTATCGCATTTTTGTGGTGTGGTTTATGCGGTTTTTGGGGGTTCGCGGTGCGGTTGCGGTTTGAAAATTTGATCAAACCGCACATGAGGAAAAAATCGCACCGCCCGCACCGCGCTCACCCCTAATATCCTATCTTATCCTATATTATAATAGTTGAGTCTCCTACACTGTCCAATTAATTAACTAACCAGGTATCCAGTTAACCAATCAGAACATTATAAATTATTTTTAGAACAATCAAATTTTGTTCCTAAATTTTAAAACAATCAAAATGCGATTCCTATTATAATTTAGCCGCATATATTCTTAACCAAGATGAAACCGATCATTTCTAATATATTTTAAACTTTTGTATTTAATTATAGTGTAGACTCCTATAATCTAATCAAGATTATAATTAAAAGAAATCAGAGATTAAAAAAAATACTACTACCATAGCTATATAAATGATCTAAGAGACCACATCAAATAATTAAAAATGGGAAATGTTAAATTAGAGCTCTTTTTTTAACTTCTACGTCAAATATGCTGTGAAAAGACAATATTATCCTTGTATTAAATTTTTTAGAGGTTATTGATATACATACGGAGGACAGTTTAATCTTTTCATAACTTATTTGCTCTAGATGTTTCTTTGAAAAAATAAACGATATTGCTCTAAATGTTAAAAACGAACTCTGTATTTAATATTTTCCTTAAAAATATACATAACGAGACACACATAAAAACTAAAACACTTCTTTCCCGATTATTACTATATAGCCTACGTTTATTCAATTGAGATCCATGCAAACATTACGGCCCGGTCTCTTTTCTAATAGTATTTTATTATTTTTATTTACAAAGTTTAATATTTTTAAAATTATAATATAGTATTTTTTTAGATGAACCAATAAAAAATACACACTTCATTTAATTAAAATTTATCGTAATATATCAATTACAGTTGAGGTGAAACTAAGGAAAATAAATTAATCATTATTTAAAACTAAAAAAACACTATTTATCAAAAAATTAAAGAGACTAATGCCCTTAGGAGAGTTATAGATCAAATTATTCGATAATAAAATAATTTTTGTCGTACTTAAGAGTATTAAGTATTGATTTAAAATTAAATAATAAATGTGTAAAATGATATAAAATACACTTATGCGAGTTATAAAGCGGATATCATCCGTATTCGAATCCGTAAGTATTCGAATCCGACGACTACAAATACGGATACGGCTATAGCCATATTCTTATCCGATAATATCTGAATTCGAATAAATATATTATATTTAAATATTTATTTAATTTGTAATTTATTATATTAAATTTATAGTGTGTGTATGTGTATATAAATACACACATATAAATAATATGTTTATACAAATTTTATATAACTGTAGGGCTATTCATTTAAGTCTTCGGGCAGCACCGCTAATATATAAAAAAATCATTTGAGTTCAACAATTTAAAGATAACAAATATATTGAAAGATAAATGAAAATTAATTTTTGAATAAATTAAAACATGATTAAATCACTTTAACTCTTATTTTAATTTTTAATGTATTTGTTTCAATTTTTTTGAATTTTTAATAAAAAATAAAAAAAAATATAATTGAAAATCAGATTCGGATCCGGATATTATCCATATCCGAATAGTATCCGTGAGATCCGGATTCAGATATTATTTTTTTAAATATTTCCGGATTGGGATACGAATGCGTATTTTTGGATTCGGATCCGGATAATATCCTTTTGACAGCCATACTCATGTATTCACATTAAAAATCATTTTTGTCATATTTAGCAATATTGAATCCTAGTTTAAAATCAAATAAAAAAAGGAAAATGATACATGATTTCGATTTCAAAAATCATATATTATCATATCCGAGTCTGGGTATATAGTTTGTATGGAGTTGACCAATTAAGAAATTATGAATTAATCTAGAACCAATCAGTATTTTCCATGTCAAAAAATCTACCAAATTAAAAAGTTTAATGCATTACTAGTTTACAACAGTACGATGCACGAATTTTTTGGAACATGTTCGATGCATGCAAATTTTCTAATATTATATATTTTTTAAAATATAAATTGAATTAAAATTTTAAGATGCAAAATGTATTTATTCAAAATTTTATATGATTTTATTTTATCACAATTTTACATATACACATATAAAATTGATATTTATATTAGAGGTATTTAAATTTTAAGATTTAAATATATTACTAATTGAATATATTATATTATTAATATTTCTATTTGTATTTATGGAAGATAGTTATTTTTAATTTGAACAATAAGTTCTACCCCGGGCTAACATAATAAGAATCACATTTAATTCAATTTTAATTTTATTTTACTCAAAGCACTATTATACTAACCAAATCTAACTAATTTTATTTAATTTAATTTTAATTTTGTTTAAAACTAGATCAATTAAGTTTATCTGAGATGAATAGTAGTATATTTTATTTGTTTCAGATGGTCGAATTATATTTTAGTTTTAATTTTGTTTTACCGTGGATCAATTTTATTAATTTTTAGCTCGAGTATATAGTTTATATTATTTTATTTTAAGATAACACTATCATACCGATCGATGAATTAACAGTTCAATAATCTAACTTTTTTAGCCACATTGATTGTGTTTATTATTTTATTTAAGCTCGAGATCCATTTTACAAACCTAATCTAACTAATTATACTTAGTTTGATTTTAACATCAATCAATAATATAATTTTGCTTTCACCGAGATGGATAAAACGTTTATTAATTTAAAATAGTTAAATAAAAATTAAAATCAAACTTCAAACAAATAAAAAAATTTAGAAAGTTTTGTTTGTTTTTAATTCTGCTATAGAATTCTATAAATCAGATTTTGGCGCTTTTATAACTTACGCGATGCTTACGAATTAATATTTAATTAAGTGATGGTTTAAAAATTTTATCCAACAAATATTATCCATAAATTGAAGAAAAAAATAATTGTGAATTTTGCATTACTATTGTTACGTGCTGATTCTCAATGATCAAGAGGAGTTCAGGATCTAACTGTATTTAGATGTCATCAGTATTTGATGTGTCGTCGGGATTTAATGCATCATCAGTATCTGTAGAACATCGGCATCTGAAGGCAGTCTGTTTTGAAGATTAATTATGTTCCTTATTTTGAGGGATGGATATTTGTTCGTTCTGAGTGATAGGACTTTGTATATTCAGTTAAAGATATGTATCATTTTCTGTTAGTAATTGATAACGCATATTCTATACTGATTTGTAGCAGTTGTGTATTATATAAACACAATTTAGGTCATCACATAGTGATGAACTCGAGCATTGTAAGACCTAGCAGCTCTCAAGAACATCAGTATTTCTTGAGAGAGTTTGTAACATTTTTTATCTAAAATATAAAGAACTGTTATATTTTTATACTTGTTCGAAACATTTATACAATTATATCCAACCCCCCCTAAATAAATGTATTACTACTGGGCAACAATTGGTATCAGAGCAAACTGATAAATTTACAATCAGAAGAGATCTAAACATGTCTCTGAACAAGTATGAAAGTATTAAAATCCCCATTCTGAAAAAGGCTGAATATCCCACATGGAAGGTGTAATATATAAGTGATGATGTCAAATATCACTGAAGATAACAATATTGTTATTCCCAGTGAACTAACAATGAGATTTACAGAAGGGGGGTTGAATGTAAATCTCAAAACTTTTTCAAGTTTTGAGCAGTTTCTAGTCTATGTGTTTTGATGAGCAAGTGTGTGTGAATTGCTTTGAGCTAATACAGACAGATATATATTCAAACACAAATGTAAAGAACACAACAGACTTAAAAACTTTTCTGGTGGATTTGTTGTTCCTCCAGAGATGTGTTATTTCAGAAAATCTGTGATTCAAAGAATTAAATCACAGCTGTTTCCTAGTACAAACTAGATGATTTTCTCTCTGGATTTTCCTAAACAGCTCTGGAAAATTCACATCTAATTACTAGCTGCTACTTGGTTTATATATCACCAAATTTACAAGTGAAGACAAAAATGTAAAATACAATTAAAAGACTCTTCACATGTTTCTTCTTCATTTCTCTATCCAATGCAATTTAGGTTTAGCTGTGAATCTTTGAATACTTCCTTGTTTGCACCAGAATGGAAATGCTGCATTTTCTTGATTCCTCCTAGAGGCTGCCACATTCCAGTTTGTCTCTGTCAACCCATGTGCCTCTGTCAGCTTATGAATTATCACTATCAACTGATATTGAACTAAGCATCCGTTGAAGCTTTCATCCGTTGATGCTTTATCCGTTGAAGCTTTATCCGTTGATGCATTAGCAGTTGAAGCTTTATCCGTTGAAGCACTTATCCATTGATGGATCTTATCCGTTGAAGTTTTAGAGACATCCGTTGAAGCTTTGTTTCTTATCCGTTGAAGGTCTTTAATATCAGTTGATACTTTTTCACTTATACAAAATTACAAGGCATGAAATATTTACAATTAGCCCTCCTATTTGCATATCCACTAGTAGTCAACATGACTGATAATTTCCCATAACATCTAAGAAGTACAACTTAAATACAGAGACTGAAATGTGCTACAATACTAAACTTATTTCTAAGTAAAGCTACTCCTTCAACGGATAGCCAAAATGGTCTTATCCGTTGAGGCTACAAACACTAGATTTCTACTTAAGTGTTTTGTTTAACTTATCATCAAACTAATACACATATTCCTAACAATCTCCCCTATTTATGTCTACTAGAACTGTAGGCATAAATTTGGGTTCAACTTAATGATAACAAAACACTTAATAAACATATGAACTGTAATAAAGCAGAAATTCAAAAGTGCTACAAAAATGTGTATACTGAGATGGAATTGAAGAATTACATTGTTTTCAAGGGTGCTCCTTTAGCCTGAGCAGATTAATTTCTTTTCCTTTGATCCCTTGTTTCTTTCCTAGCCTCCTGTCATTCTCCTCTATTTGGTGTTGAAGTTGTCTGTAGAACTCAGCTTCATCTTCTTCATTGATGTCCAACTTAGATTGCATATCCTTGAGAGTTTCATTACTAGCAATCTTGAGCTGATCTTCAAGTCTGAAAAATCTTCTGACTCTTTTATTGTCTCTGAACTCCATCAACCAGTGAGGTGATTTATGAACTGTAATTCCTCTTTCTTGGATGAGTAATGTTCTAGGCAAGGCATTGGGCTCCCACCAAGTCTTCCTTATGCTGGCAATCTTGTTGAGAATCTCAGTTTTGGCAGTCCTGGTAAAGCCAGAATCCCTTTTTATGGCTGAGTAGACTCTAACCAAGGTAGAGTAGCCTTCATTCAGAATCCTGTAGAGAGGCCAAGTCCTTTCCCCACTTCCTTTATATTTGAACACTAGTATTTCTGGAAGCTGTCTGTAGGCATCTATTCCCCTTACTTCCTCCAGCTCATCCAGATAGAGTTCAATGTCTGAAAATTCCTTTATATCACAAATGTGAACATAATCATTCTTTGAGGCTTGTGGCTTAGGCTTAGGCTTCTGAGTGAATTTGATTGAGGTTAGAGAAGGTGTTGATTTGATTTTCCTTTTCTGTTTCTTTGATGGTGGAGAAGTGGTTAAGAAGGTGGGCAATTTGATGGTGTCCCAATCAATTGGTTCCTCCTTAGGAGTGATTGTTTCACCATGGATGTTTATGAAGGGGTCAGGCACAATGGGTTCAGGAATAGAAGGTAGTGGTTTGGATTTTGATTGGGTTTCTTCAGTCTCATCTACCATCTTTCTTTTTGCATTGGCCTTCTTTCTGTTCCCTTTCTGCCATTCCTTTCTTTCCTTACTTCTTTCTTCCACATCATCACTAATCATGTCCCCCATACCTACATCTTCACTCTTGTCTTCAATTTCTTTCTTTTTTCAGCTTGACTTGACTTTAACTATTTTTCAAGCTTTGCTTGTGCTCTTTGTCAGCCTTTAGCTTTTTAGCTTCTTCCTTCAACCTTCTGGCTTCTTCCCTATTTGTTAGGTCCCAATTTGTTTGTAGAAGGGGGGTTGAATGCAAACAATACCGTTTAATCGAATAAAATGCGGAATAAAATTGTGAAACAAAATTCAAGTTAAATAAAACTTTTATTAAACTTGAAAGGTGTTACAACTACGGTATCGGTTACAAGGGATTAATCTCAAATCAATTATTACAAATCTAGAATAAATTCGACATGAACTTTTTCTATTTTTGTAATTAAAAGATCAAATGCTAAATGCCATTTGAGATTAAGTTCTAGGGATTTTAATCCGCTAGATTGATACACAAGAACAAGATAAATATTTCTAGTTGATTGGATTAACTTTACAATCTAGAAATTTAATCTTGAAGAAAAGCAGATGAAAAATAAAATGTTATGCTTTGTTTTCTGCTCCTTTTTCTCTTGTGTGTTCTATTTTCTGTTTGATTGGATTCTGTAAGTGTGTTGATCAATAAAAGTCTTCTGCTTCTTTTATCAAACACCGAACTGAAAAATGTACTGGCATGACAATCTCTTTGGCCAGCAAGACTTTCGGTATGACAATATTTACAACTAGCAAGACAATCAAAATGAACTAGCAAGACTTTCGGTATGACTATTGATTGTCATACCGATTGTCATATTAGTTCAAATAAATTGTCTTGCTGAATTAATAACAGATTTTAATCTAAACAGAAATTCTAATAAGACAATTAAATGTATTGGCATGACTTTCGGTATGACTATCAATTGTCATACCGATTGTCATACTAGTTCAAATGAATTGTCTTGTTTTGAATTTAAGCAGATTTTAAACCAATTAAAATCTTGTAAATCCTCAATATTAATTCTAAATTAATTAATCAATTTAATTCAATTAATCAATAAATTAATCTTTGCAGATATAATTTATTTTCTTAATTAAATTATATGACTTAATTAATTAATAGAGAATTAATACTAACCCTGAGCAGCATCCACTCTTCTGACAATCTTCTGAAAATCACTGAGACTTATGAATCAATTCCACCACTTCAATGCTGACACTCGATGTACTGTCTGGTTCATGAGTGACTAACTTCCGTGACGTTTCTTCATGTCTTGACTTTGATACTCTGATTAAATCCTTGTAATAAATGATACCCTGACGAGATCTCTGTCACTTGATTAAATCCACGATCTTGATTTATATCACTGAGGCATGATCAAATTCTTGAACTTCTTCCAGTGAATCTTCAAGTCTGCAGATGAACAATGTTTCTTTATCCTTTGACAGATGTTACTTTGTGAGATCTCTCTGATGATAGATCCACTATTTACTTATTACATTCTTATTTGAGTTGAGTTAAATACTCGAATAAACGAATAGGCTATGACATATGCCTTTCAATCTCCCCCTATTTGCTTGTTAGACAATAACAACAAATACCTAGAGGATAACTCAACTAATAAATAAGAAAAAGATATAAACAGTAATGCAAAGTAAATAGCAGAAAAGTTGTGGATTATATTTAACATTTCCAGATTCCAAATGAAATTTACAAGTGAGTACAAGATAGATGTTCCTCTAGCCTGAACATATAACTACATTAGACTATCTTGATTCATAAAGCTCTAATCATATTACATTGAGTTTTGAGCTAATTGACTTCAGTTGTCTTCTCTTCTGACTTCACCTTCTTCTAAATCTTGAAGCAATTCCTTGTCAAAGACACGATCCTTTTCTGAAGTGAAGCTTGCTGGTCTGACTGGTTGAACTCCAACTGACTTCAGCTTATTCTTGATCTGATTGTACCTTTTAATATTCTTTTCACAATAAGCTTGAATCAAATCAGCAGCTTGAGTCTTCAACATGGATGAATATCCAGCAGTTCTTAAATGATGTTCCATCCAGACCAGATGCTTAGCTGAGTAGTCTTTAAGAGATTGTACATCTAGCTGACAGATTTGAAGACAATCAGACTTAAAGAATCTCACCTGATGAGGATTGTTGACCACTTGAGGACTAGCCCTGTTGGCAAACTCTTTAAGCCTTTCTCGAAGAACTTCATTCAATTCTGAGCTTCTTTTTACCTTGTTGAGAAGAACCCAACTCTCTGACAAAGAACGATTCTCGAACAGATGAAGTGACACCTTGAAAGATCCTTCACTCTGACAATATACAAAAATGCTCATCTCATTTAGGGATCTATCAAAAGCAGCTGTGATCCTTGAGACTTCAGTCTTGATAGCATTCATGTACATGTCATTGTTAGGATTTGAGATTTCCAGCTTGTCAAGAAGATGTAGGAACTGCCTATCATTGTTAGTGCTCAGCTGAGGCATATCAAGTACTCTCCTAGCTTCATCCCATTTTTCACCAATCTTCAGTCTGACATCTCTTCTCCTTTCTTGAGCCTTAATGTCATGAAGACGTTGCTTTTGAAGAGTTTCTGTTCTTTGAATGTCTTTCCTCATGTCAATGATCTGAGAGACCTTCTTGAGTTCAGCTTCTTTTCTTTTCATCTCTGACTGCTCCTTCTGAAATTCTTTCTCAAACAGAGGATCCACTTGAGCTTCTTCTTCCCATTCTCCAAAATCACTTTCCTCTTCAGCTTCAAATAACCCATCTTTATCTTCCTGAACTGGTTCAGTGGGAATGTCAAAAATATCAAAGTCATCCTGTTCTCCACTGTAGTAGACATCATCAGCCTTTCCTTTGTCTCCAGCAGAGGTATCTTTTTCCTTCCCTTTGGCACTACTCCCTTTCTTCTCCCCCTTAGTTGAGGGATCCTCTTCTGACCTTCCTTTGGAACCTCCATCACCTCCAGAGCCTGATCCTCCACCAGACGGTCCTTCAAAATAAGTTCTTTGTTCTTCATTAGGGCAATGAGAATTCTTGATCATGAAATATAGGTGCTTCATCCCTTCATTGAGATGTTCCATGCCCGTCTCTATCTTTAGAAATCTTGAGGAGTCCAGTGAATGATTCATCTCAACGAGGTCTTCAAGAGAAGTCATTCTTGTATGTAGAGAGCAGAAGTTGGATATGTCATCAGCTGATAAAGTTGGAGTGTCCTGAATGGAATTGAGCTTTGGTATTACAGTGGTCTTGAGATCTGAGATGTCATTCCTTATGATTGCCAGCTGATTGTTGACAGAGGTGGAAGAAGAAGACCGTTCAACCACTTGTGCTTTGAATGCTTGAGCTTCAGCTTGGCTTTTAGCAAGTTCTTCTTTTAGCAGCAGCAATTTGAGCTAACAGGTTTTGAGTATCTGTGTCTGTGTGTGCTCTCACCTGAATTTCACTCGTGTTTGGTTCACTCACCTCACGTGCTTGTGTTTCTCTCAATATAATTGCTCGTGAGGAGTCTTCCTGTTGCTGTTCTTCTGTACCTGCAGTAAAAATCACCCTAGCCTCTTCAAGAGAGGTCAGTGGTGGTGCAATGGGAATTCGCGAGTCCCGATCCTCAGTCAAACCTATCATTTCATGTGAAATAGATGTCTGAATTGCTTCAGGGATAGATTGACCGAGTTGCCCTCCACTTTCTCCAGATAAATCTGCGAGTGGAGAATCCCGTGAGGGAGCCAGAGGTGTTTGATCTGGGAGGGGAGAAAATGACTCTATTAAGGATGGCGGAGAGTCAGATTTTCCCTCTGAAGCATGTGACTGCTCTTCTGCCGTAACTATGGCAGGCACTGTAACCGACTCTACGTGCACTCCTCGCTTCTGTGTCCTGAGTATGATCTGGGGAAGTGTATGGTTCCATTGTGAGTAATGGAATTGTGCTTGACTCAGTACAAGATGCCATGGCCCTATGGCGAATTTCAATAGATGCATCCTGTTGAGAGAATGCCTCTAGTAACTGTTCATTGGCCATTTCAAAGTCCATGTCCTGTTGGGAGGACAAGGATGGGCTTTCAGATGCCTCAGAATATGTTCTTCTTTTCTTAGGAGGAGGCAGAGCTGAGGGTTCACTCATATTTAACAATGTACTACTTCCTAGTAATCTTCTGGGTAACATTTTAGACAGTGGGGGAGAGGTTGAGATAGAATGTGACTCTGTGTTTGGCTCTATGACCTGGGATTGAAGCTGTGGTTCTACAACTTCATGGTCAGCCCTATCAACCACCGGGGGTCTTTCAACAGAAGTAGGAAGGGAGTGAGAGTGAGGAATTACTACCTGTAATGGAAGAGCATCTGATGTTGGAGGAGCCTGGGTGGCTTGAACCACTGGAGGTTGAGGTTGCTGTTCATGACCGGGAAGATTGAAAATAGGTAAGGAATATAAGTGGCCATGAAAGCAGATACAAGTACTGGAACTTGCATGAATTTGAAGGTTGTGTCTTGGCGAGGTGTAAATCTTTTTGCTAACTGGAGGGGGTTCGGTTACTGCAGAGTTAGCAAAAAGGGCTTTGTGTTCAGGTGAGAGAAGATGATCTGCTATAAGCATGAGAAAACGAGCATAGTAACATGATACCCTACGATTTGCAGAATGATCACGTAAAGCAGAAGTTAGACGTCTCAAGAGAATGGGAAAAAGTAGTTTGCCAAAATTGATCCTTTGATTGAAAACAACCGCAAGACCAATATACTGCAGAGTGGAAGTGATGTTATGAAAATGGATTTTGTGCAGTTGGCAAACACTTTGGAAAGTGTATCGAAGAAAATATCCCATTCAGACACCAAATTGGATTTAGAAAGTTTGGTTAAATTGATCACCCCCTGATAGTGAATAGCATGGAAAAAATTTGTGATATCATTTTCCGAGGGTAAATTACAGAAATTGTCTAGTGGAAAATTTAACGCACGATTGACGACTGTTTCATCAACTACATACTGTGTGTTTGCGACGGTGAATGAAAAAGATTTTGAATCATCGGCCACAGTAGAGGTTGTGCAAATCAGTCTAAGTAGATCGACGTTTAAAATCACTATTTGATTTAATAGCAGAGCTAACAATCGAATGGTCATTAAAAATCTAATCCATGGCTTAAATTTTTTCCACATCACATTTTTCTGGATTAAAATAACCAACCTGATTATGCGCGACAATTTGGAAATTGAGAGGCATTTAAAATAATAATAAGACACACACTTTCAGAATTTTAAGAATAATATTAAGAAAATTTGAATTAATTAAATTAATTTAATAATTCGAATTAAATTAATTATAATCGAAAAATTTAGACAGAAATGTATCTCGTTAAATTCTTAACTCACAAACGCAGTTTTGAAAAGCCAAAAGACACAAAGACAGAAATTGAAATTAAAATTAAAAATAACCAAAATAAATAAAAAAATATAAAAAAAAGAAACTGATTTTGATTTGTTTTTGTTTTTTAACAAAATCCAACAGCACCTCTGTATATATATATACTTGTATGTATATATCACAAAGTGATGAATTTGTATGCTGAGTAAAAACTCGAGCAATTAAGATCAACAATGGCAGTTGGGGTTTGATTTAGATCGAGTAGAGAGAGAGAGAGGAGAGAAAACTGTTCGAATTTTTGAAAGAAAAGAAAACTGTTGTGATTTGAAGGAAAACTGAACTGTACGCCTTTATATTACAGCTGGTATGACAATCCTGGATTGTCATACCGATTGTCATACCAGGCAAAAGAAAGGAAAGAAAAAAAACAGAAATAAAAGAAATAACAAAATAAACACTGAGTATATATAACTGGTATGACAATCTGATAGTCATACCGATTGTCATACCAGTATAAAATAAAAGAAAATATATATATATATATTGTTTATAACTGGCAAGATAATTGATAGTCATACCGATTGTCTTGCCAGTATAAACTATACTGAAAAACACTAATATGACAATTATATATCGAAATGACTTTCAGCAAGACAATTTCAATTGTCTTGCCGATTGTCATTCTGGAAATAAACCAATTTCATGAAAATAAGTATATATATATATATAAGTACTGAAATGACTTTCAGCAAGACAATTTCAATTGTCTTGCCGATTGTCATTTCAGTAAAAATACAATCAAATATGTACAGACTTATATAACTATATATATCTATGTACTGAAATTATATAACAAATTAGTAAAACTGAAATACAGACTTATAATATTTACAGAAACAAAGACAATATATCAGAATTTATTATTTTTATTCTAAAAATAGATTTCTATTGAATTTTAGCAAATAAAATTCATAGAAAAATATTTTTAGAGAAAATAAAATATTCTGAGATATTTTAAATTAACAAGTAGGGAAAATAAAAACAGATAAGATAATATAAATTACATAGAAATAAGCAAGAAATATGATAAAATGATAAAATAAATTTGCAAATGAATTTTTCATTTATGAAAATTCATTTGTAAATTCATTCAAGAACAGATCCCAGATATTAACTAAATTAATCACTAAAACTATTCAACATGCCCAATTTACCAACTAATCTGATAAATGTGGATTCGTCAAGTGGTTTAGTGAAAATATCTGCTATTTGTTCTTCTGTTGGAACAAAAAATAGTTCAACAGTACCATTCATGACGTGCTCTCTAATAAAATGATACCTGATGTCAATGTGCTTTGTCCTCGAGTGCTGCACATGGTTGTTGGTGATGGCTATTGCACTTGTATTGTCACATAAAATAGGAATTTTGTTCAATACAGAGCCATAGTCTCGTAGTTGGTTCCTAATCCACAAGATCTGAGCACAGCAGCTTCCAGCAGCAATATATTCAGCCTCGGCCGTTGAGTTGGAAACTGTTTGTTGTTTCTTGCTGTACCATGAGACTAGTCTGCTACCTAGGAATTGACAACTCCCTGAGGTGCTTTTCCTATCAACAACACTTCCTGCATAATCTGAATCTGTATATCCGACAAGGTTAAAACCAGATTCTTTAGGGTACCAAATACCTAGATTTGGTGTTCCCTTAAGATATCTTAAGATTCGTTTAACAGCAATGAGATGAATATCTCTAGGATCCGCTTGGAACCTTGCATATAAGCATGTAGCATACATAATATCTGGTCTACTTGCAGTAAGATAGAGTAACGAGCCAATCATACCTCTGTAGCTTGTGACATCTACCTTAATGGAGTTTTCACATGGTCCAAGCTTGACAGCTGTAGTTGATGGAGTCCTTGCTGATGCAGAGTCCTCTAGATTGTACTTTTGAGGAGTTCCTTGAGATACTTGGATTGACAAATAAATGTTCCATCTAACCTTTGATTTACTTGTAATCCAAGGAAGAACTTCAGCTCTCCCATCATGCTCATTTCAAACTTGCTGTGCATTAACTTAGCAAATCTCTTACGGAGATTATCATTAGTAGACCCAAATATTATATCATCCACATAGACTTGGACTAATATAGTATCATTCTTATGTTTTTTAGAAAAGAGAGTTTTGTCTATGACACCTCTAACAAAGCTATTTTCAATAAGAAATTCAGAGAGAGTGTCATACCATTTTCTTGGAGACTGTTTGAGACCATAGATTGCCTTGAAAAGAAAGTAGACAAAATGCAAATGATCTGGATCTTCAAAACCAGGAGGTTGCTCTACATATACCTCTTCATCCAGCTTTCCATTCAGAAAGGCGCTCTTGACATCCATTTGATAAACTTTAAAGTTTGAGAATGCTGCGAATGCTAGAAATATCCTGATGGCCTCAAGTCTAGCCACTGGAGCATAGGTTTCATCATAATCAATGCCTTCAGCTTGAGAATACCCTTTTGCTACCATTCTTGCCTTGTTTCTCGTAACCACACCATCTTCATCTAGTTTATTCCTGAATACCCACCTAGTACTAACAGCTTTCTTGTGTGTAGGTCTAGGTACTAGTTTCCAGACTTGTTGACTTTCAAACTGATTGAGCTCATCTTGCATAGCAATCACCCAATCTGGATCAGTTAGTGCTTCTTCAATCTTCTTAGGTTCCATCTCAGAAAGAAATCCTGAGAACAGACACTCATTTTGAGTAGCACGTCTAGTTCTGACTCCAACATCTGGATCACCAATAATCAACTCAAAAGGGTGAGCTTTATTCCAGACAGTCTGTCTTGGAAGATTTGATCTTGATGATTCGCCTTGAAATTCATTGTGATGTTGTGTCCTACTAGATGTCCTTCAGTATCTCCCCCTGAGTTGTTGCCATGTTGACTTGAAGATTCTCTGTCAGTAGCAGTGGTATCTTCATTGTTGCCAAAATTTCCATCACTATTACCTTGAGTATCATCATGATTAACAGGTTCTTCACCAGCAACAACCTCAGGTTCTTGACCATGTTCTGATTCTGAATCTGACATATCATCAAACTTCAGTTTCTCAGAAGGATCTTCAGTTTGGATACTAGGGAGTTTAGTGTCATCAAATGTAACATTGACACTTTCAGTTACTTTGTGTTGATCAATGATATACACTCTATATGATCTTCTTCCATATCCAACAAAAATACCCTCATATGCCTTTGCCTCGAACTTACCACGACGATCATCTCCATCCTTGAGCACGAAGCATCTGGCACCAAATACATGAAAGTATTTGATAGAAGGTTTCTGTTCATTCAAAATCTCATAAGGAGTTTTCATGAAGTCTTTGTTGATTAGAGTTCGATTCTGAGTATAACATGCAGTATTGACAGCTTCAGCCCAAAAGTACATTGGAAGACCTGATTCACTTAACATCGTTCTTGCAGCTTCAATCAATGTACGATTCTTCCTTTCTACCACTCCATTTTGCTGAGGGGTTCTAGGAGCTGAAAATTGTCTGGTAATCCCTTTGTCTGTACAGAATCCATTGAGAAGTGCATTCTTGAATTCTGTCCCATTATCTGACCTTATTGCTCTAACAGGGACGTTAGAATCTAACTCAATCATCTTGATATGATCAATCACAACTTGTGGTATTTCATCCTTAGAGTGAAGAAATAAAACCCACGTATACTTGGAATAGTCATCAACTATCACAAGACAGTAACACTTCTTTGACATTGAAAGGATATTAACTGGACCAAATAAATCCATGTGCAATAATTGCAGAACACCAGTTATGGAAGATGTGTCAGTGCCTTTGTGACTTGCTTTCTTTGACTTTCCTTTCTGGCAAGCCTCACATAGTCCTTCTGGAGAGAATTCCAGCTGAGGTAGACCTCTTACCAATTCTCTTTTGACAAGAGAATTCATTGTTTTAAAATTGAGATGAGAAAGTCTCTTGTGCCATAGCCAACTCTCATCTGACGATGCCTTTGCATAGAAACAATTGACTTCAAGATTGCTTCCAGAGTTCATGTCAGCTACGAACAGATTTCCTTTCCGGATTCCCATTAAGGAGGGTTTTTCACTTTTCTTGTGCAGAATCTGACACTTCAGCTTGTCGAATAAAACATTGTAGCCGTTGTCACAGAACTGACTAATGCTAAGCAGATTGTGTTCAAGTCCTTGCACAACATATACATTTTCAATGATAACATTTCCAGCTAGCAAACAGCCATATCCCTCCGTTAAACCTTTGCTGTTATCTCCAAAGGTAACCACTGGGCCAGCTTTCTCAACCACATTTGATAGCAGGGCTCTATCTCCGGTCATATGTCTTGACGATCCGCTGTCAAGAATCCATACTACCGGTTGTACCTGTTTAATGCCCTGCAATACAAATGGATTAGACCTTCTTCGGAACCCAAGCTTGGCTGGGTCCGGCATTCTTGTAAAATTGGCCTTTATCAGGCAAAACAACATTCTTAATTTTAATATTCTCAACGTTCTCAATGACTGAACATTTGACCTTGTGAACAGCCTTGACAAATTTCTGTTTAGGCTTAGGCATAAATGTCTCCTTTCTAGCTTTAGGAGGACTAGCAGTCTTAGACCTATCATGCTTTCTATTATTCACATGCTGACGAGGAGTAGTCTTATCATTAGAAACATGTTTACCATTAAATAAGCAAACATCAGATTAAAATCACAAGACATACAATCAGGAACACCACATGCTTTATGAGAAGGATTAACAATAGGCAACTTATGCATGGTAGACATGGCATTTGTGTTATCCAACTCATGTGTGTCTGAGTTAGTCTCAGTTGCTTTCACAACCTTGACTGGAACTTTTGACACACTTGACTTGGAGACAGCTTTCCCATTAGCATTATCTTCAGCACGGATTTCTTCTTGAATAATAAAAGAGGTCTCATCAAATGGTTCAGCAATTGATTCTTTATAGAGGGGTTCATCAACACCCTTAAGCACATGTGGTACTTCCCTGCCTTTAGCACAGACATGAGGAGGGGAGTTTATGCCTAATTTTCCAATAGCAGCATTGTAATCATAACCTATACCAGATGTTTGATTAACAGCTTGCTTATTGTAAAACTCTTTGGACTTCGAACAAGAATTAAAGTAAGCTTTAACCTTAGCCTCAAGACCAGTGATCTTGTCTTTAAGAATAGTTTCAAGTTTTCTATAACAGTCAACTCTATTCTCTAGAAAAGACACTTGATCTTTTAATTTATCTTGATTAATGTGTACAAGTCTTAATTCATTGACCTCTTTCTCAAGGTCTTTGATTTGTTGATTTAACAATTCATTATCACGACGAGCACAATCTAAGGAACCTCCTAGATGATAAACTAATTCAGCATCAGTAAATTTTACCTTTTTTCTTGACGATGAGGTGCTTGCATCACTAGCCATGAGAGCAAGATTCCCAACTTCTTCATCTTCACTGTCAGTATCATCCCAGCTTCTTCCCTTTACCAGGTAAGCCCTTTCAGATTTACTCTTCTGATTAGAATCGTAAGAGTTCTTCCTAGCTTGTTTTGGCTTCCTGCATTCTGTGGCAAAGTGTCCCAACTCATTACAGTTGAAGCATCGAATGGTGCTTCGATCAACCATCCCTGTTTTATACCCACCACTGCTGGTGTTAGAGGATGAAGATCCACCTTTCTGGAATCTGTTGTAGTTGGACTTGTACTTGAACTTGGGATTCCTTTTGAATCTGACATTTGAGAATCTCTTGACAATCAGGGCCATTGACTCATCCTCCAATTGCTCCAGTTCTTCCAAGGAATAATAATCATCTCCTGATTGATTTGTAGTAGGAGAATCAAATTCTGCTACTATCACATTATCTTCAACCTTGGAAGACTGTACCATTCTTTCTGACTGTTGAGATTGTTGTTGATATTGTGGTTGTTGTTGTTGTTCATCAGCTACTAGAGCAGTAGACGTGCTGACCACTCTTCCTTTCCCGTAAACTTCCTTCTGCTGAATCTGCTCCAACTCATAAGTCTTTAACACACCATAGAGCCTTTCCAAAGAAATCTCACTCAGATCTCTTGCTTCTCTTATGGCAGTGATTCTATGTTCGAGATGAGTTGGCAGTGTTAAAAGGAACTTTTTGTTGACCTCCCTGATGGAATAGTATTTACCATTAATGTTCAGGTTGTTGATCAATGCATTGTACCTCTCAAACACTTCAGTGATTCCTTCCCCTGGATTGGATTTAAAGTATTCATACTCAGAGGTTAGGATTTCTAGTTTGTTCTCCCTAACTTCCTCTGTGCCTTCATTAATAATCTCAATAGTTTCCCAGATATGTTTGGAATCTTTACAATTCATCACATGTCTATTCATCAGGGGATTAAGGGAATCTACTAAGATTAATTGAAGGCTAGCATCCAGGGAAGCTTCTTCTATTTCAGCAGGAGAGAAGTCCTCAGGATCTTTCACATAAGTTCTCGCTTTGGTGATCACCACATCATTTTCTATTACCTCTGATTCAATAACCATAGGAATTTTTGGACCCTTCTTCAACACTTGCAAATATTTGGGATTAGCAACCTGTAAAAACAGTAGCATCTTCTTCTTCCACATAACATAATTTTCTTTATCGAAAAGTGGAATTTTAACGGTTCCAACTTTTTGTGTAGTCATTATGAATTTTTGAGTGAATAAAAAATTCAAGAAGTGAAAGAAACACAAAAGTCTAGGATCTAGATTTGTACGTTAATCAGAAGGCTCTGATACCAATTGTTAGGTCCCAATTTGTTTGTAGAAGGGGGGTTGAATGCAAACAATACCGTTTAATCGAATAAAATGCGGAATAAAATTGTGAAACAAAATTCAAGTTAAATAAAACTTTTATTAAACTTGAAAGGTGTTACAACTACGGTATCGGTTACAAGGGATTAATCTCAAATCAATTATTACAAATCTAGAATAAATTCGACATGAACTTTTTCTATTTTTGTAATTAAAAGATCAAATGCTAAATGCGATTTGAGATTAAGTTCTAGGGATTTTAATCCGCTAGATTGATACACAAGAACAAGATAAATATTTCTAGTTGATTGGATTTAACTTTACAATCTAGAAATTTAATCTTGAAGAAAAGCAGATGAAAAATAAAATGTTATGCTTTTATTTTCTGCTCCTTTTTTTTCTTGTGTGTTCTGTTTGATTGGATTCTGTAAGTTGATCAACAAAAGTCTTCTGCTGCTTTTATCAAACACCGAACTGAAAAATGTACTGGCATGACAATCTCTTTGGCCAGCAAGACTTTCGGTATGACAATATTTACAACTAGCAAGACAATCAAAATGAACTAGCAAGACTTTCGGTATGACTATTGATTGTCATACCGATTGTCATATTAGTTCAAATAAATTATCTTGCTGAAATAATAACAGATTTTAATCTAAACAGAAATTCTAATAAGACAATTAAATGTATTGGCATGACTTTCGGTATGACTATCAATTGTCATACCGATTGTCATACTAGTTCAAATGAATTGTCTTGTTTTGAATTTAAGCAGATTTTAAACCAATTAAAATCTTGTAAATCCTCAATATTAATTCTAAATTAATTAATCAATTTAATTCAATTAATCAATAAATTAATCTTTGCAGATATAATTTATTTTCTTAATTAAATTATATGACTTAATTAATTAATAGAGAATTAATACTAACCCTGAGCAGCATCCATTCTTCTGACAATCTTCTGAAAATCACTGAGACTTATGAATCAATTCCGCCACTTCAATGCTGACACTCGATGTACTGTCTGGTTCATGAGTGACTAACTTTCGTGACGTTTCTTCATGTCTTGAATTTGATACTCTGATTAAATCCTTGTAATAAATGATACCCTGACGAGATCTCTGTAACTTGATTAAATCCACGATCTTGATTTATATCACTGAGGCATGATCAAATTCTTGAACTTCTTCCAGTGAATCTTCAAGTCTGCAGATGAACAATGTTTCTTTATCCTTTGACAGATGTTACTTTGTGAGATCTCTCTGATGATAGATCCACTATTTACTTATTACATTCTTATTTGAGTTGAGTTAAATCCTCGAATAAACGAATAGGCTATGACATATGCCTTTCACATCTACAGTAGAAAAGGTTACTTATTGGTATCTTTGCCTGATCAGCAAGATATCGGGTTTATGCCAAAATTCTTTTCTTTCCGAATTCATTGGATATTGCAACTCTGTTCATACTTTACATGACAGAGGTTTTCAGGAAATGTGTGAGAGATATATATGGATATATATATATATATATCGGGACTTAATGAAGTATCTCATAACTTCATTTCATTCAATAATATTTCAAAGATTGAATCTATTCAAATCTTATCTTGTAGTCTCATCTATGTGATGAACTTTTGAAACTAATTATAACTTGAACAGTGGTAGTTCAAGTAGTATTCGGAAAAGATATAAGTATATGGGAGTATCTTGTAACTTCATCTTTTCAACTTATATCTGGTTAATGATTATCTTATGCATGACAAAGATTTTCACAAAAACGTTGAGACAAGGCTAGATATATGAGATCACCTTGCAACGATATTTTTATACAGTTATAAACTGGAACTCTGTATATATTATACATGTCAGAGGATTTCGAAGATTTGAGAAGTATATATGTATACTAAATATTTTGCGACTTCGTCGCATTAAAATAACAAACTTGGTTCATTTCTTCTTGACCAAGACTTTCATGAGTACTATGAGAATGCTCATATATTGTTAATTATAATACATATTATTTCGGTGGGCTTGTTGCTCACCCTTGCTTTCTTCTTTCATCACACAACAACAGATAGACAAGATGAACAGGATCAAGCTCCCAATTCGCGAGCGGATAGGAAAGGTTTCGCAGTTTCCTGTAGGCGTTGATGCCGTTGTAGCTGAGGTAGGGTCTACCAATAGGCTAGGCTTTCAAGTTTTGATGTACCAGACTTATGTATATTTATGAATTGTAATAATGGCAAAGAATATGTAAATTTATTCAGAAACCCTTTGAGGTGTAATGACTTATAATTGTGGAATAAAATGACTTGTGTTATTGTTTGGTATTCATCTCTGAGACTATAACTTGTGGTGTGTGTGTATATTGTGGGGTCATAGTACGCAGTAGTTGGTTGATTATTAAGATTAAGTATTATTAAGGGAAATGGAACTCGTGACAACCCGGATCCCCGACCCCGGATTTGGGGGTGTTACACCGTGCACATATTTCTGTAAGCACTTTGGCATTTTTGCACAACCGGTTAGATAATATATAAAAGAGCAAATACCATAACATCCTTTTTCATTTAATCTAACAAGTATGCTCTTTAATGATAGGTAAATTCACCCACATGAAGCTATTCAATATTTATGTTCATGCATATATAACAATATAAAGTTCCAAATATCAACATGTCTCGTATTAAGTAGATCATGCAAATAATCATAACCCTATTCCTATAAAACACAGCATAAACAAACTACACTATGATCAGAGTATTAGATTCATGTATAGCCCAATAATAAAGAAATCCAAGCATATCCGTTCATTCCAAATCCAAGTAAATTTAAAATTTTCTTTAAAATTTAACAATCAAATTGTAAACCTAAGTGATATATCCACTTACTAGCCCCCCCCCCCCCCGAGTTTTTGGTATAATTTAATACTTATAGTAAAAAACTAGGTTCAAGCACATAGCCATACCCATATGCAAAGCACATACAACCCACATTATCATTCTAAACCATGTAAAGTATATCAAATAACAGATTATTTGAATCAGTTGTAAGCATATTGGCATTGTGAATCTACATCCAAAACTATGAGGTTAATTAAATCTAATTAATCATGCAAGTTGTTCAACTGATCGAGCATATAAGCATGTAATAATCCCAAACCATAAAACCAATCATCCAACATACCTTTTATATAGAAATCTACCTTATGTAATAGAATGGAGAATAAAAATTCACATACCTGTACCATATTAAGATGATGGGTAAATTCAGGAATTAAAATTCGTACCTCGAACCTTGCCCAAATATGCCACGAACCATGCGGAGGAGCTTCTCTAGCCTGACCTTTCATGTAGAATTTAACCTTTCATCCATAATGTTAATGAACCTTCATCCATAATGTCAATGAACCTTTAGAGGGTGATCTTGAAACTTGTTGTTGAAGTACCTTCGAGTCGTCTATTCCTCCTCATACTTGCATGAATCTTCATGGTCACAGTTTCTTGATCCTTGTCTATACCTGAACCACCACGAGATCCAAAGATTCACATGAACCTGCACCTTGTAGCTCTTCCACCTGATACACCTCCATTCATATGCTGAAATGATTCAGATGCACACACCTCTTCTTTCTAAGATTCATAACTTAAACCTTCACTTGAATTATGAGCAGAGCTCTAATATGGACTAGAACCTCCATCATCATCTTCTGTAGTAAGCGCCATTGTGAACCTGGACCCGTTCTTGTTCCATAACCAACCCATATTCCTTCCACTACAGTCCATATATACCCAGAACCATCATTGGTAACTTTAAATCCTAGCTACGATCAAGTTGTAGCTAATCCCTTTTGCTTTAAAATTTAGCACTTTCAAGATACCATCACGAGTAGTGCACCTTCTACTACCCCTCGGTTCCTTGTAACAAATTAAATGTAGAAGGAACCTTATACAATCCAAAATTAGGTTCAACCAACCTTCACCTGAACCTTTTAGCTTATATAAGCATGCTCATTGTAAGAAATATGTAGTTGCCTGATCATGCAATGAGGTTCCTCCATCGAACCTTCTGGTGTGGACCTTTTACCTGATCCAATGAGGAAATATGAACCTTATATCATTAGAAATTTTATGAAGTTTGTGAATTAGAACCTCATTTATATGCCCATTTGTTCCGAGATAGGTGCCTCTAGAAACCTTTATATGTGAAGTTGTTAACAATAGCTCCTTGGGGAAGCTACCCCTTGCCATTTCCTTTATTGACCGGGAGGTCATTTATAACTCTCATAATTCCTTTCTCGCGGTATTCTGAGATCCTTGACTCCTTGCAGTCATTAAATATAAAGGAAGTCTTATTCCATTTATTACCAGGTTTAACTGACATTTAACCTTTCATTAAGTGACAAACAGCTTCAACTACGAACCTCTAAGCCTTCATTAGCATGCTCGTTGTAGGAAATAAGAGGTACCATAAGAGAAACATTTTTCAGTCTTTATTATGGTCATGCCAAATTACCTTTCCCTGGAGCTGGACATTCTAGGTTCAAGTAGTCAAACTTAGATAAAAATGTATTCATAAATCCTTCCAGTAGAAGCCTGCTGCTTGAAAAGCTTCTAGCGTATACACCTCCAATGTGTGGGGATCCTATGACCTCATTGTCCTAATTTTCTTTCATATGAGTCTCCCTCCTAGATTCTCGAATCCTCTTGGTTCAGGTGACATCCCATCATTGAACCTCCCATATGAGAACCTCATTTAGATGCCTCCAGTAGGTGAAGCTTCTTGACCTCTGGAATCTTCTCCCTGAACCTTATCTTTCAAGAGGTCTACATCCTTATGTGTGTTCGAGTACTTCTATGCCTCCTCGCCCATGAGGTTCGCATCTTCATATGAGCTTCTTTGGCAGCATCCAAGTTCATATGTTGCTCAATACGCTAGAGAATCACATTATCAACTTCAGTTGTGTTCACCATTTAGGAGGTTCATTACTTATATAATTTTCCAGGTCCTCCCGCGTCTCATCGCCCAGGAAGTTCGTGTCCTCATATGAGACTTTTTGTTTGTATCCAAGTTTACATGTTTTTCATATAACCAAGAGGTTCATACAATTGACAGAAATCAGCTTCAGCTGCTGCTCATCAATCAGGGGGTTCATACAATTGACAACAATTAGCTTCTGCTTCGGTTTACTGATCAGGAGGTTCATATAATTGACAACAATCAGCTTCTGTTGTTGTTTATTGATCAGGAGGTTTATACAATTGACAACAATCAGCTTTAAATTCAGCTGCTTCCAAAATTTCCACTGTGGGAACTTTTGTAGTCATTAACCTCTTAGTCGTTGAACCTCCAAGGTGATGTTCCCTCATGGGCTTCGAGAACCTTCTGTTGTGTGGCAACCTTCAGATTGAGGTTCCTCTTGTCCTAGACTTCTGCACCTCTCTCCTACAAACCTTCCAAATGCCTTTTTCTTCATTAGCACGTTGAGGTTCGGCCTTGTGCATGTTCGTCAAATACACTGACACTCCGGATTAAAGGGGCCTTCAGGTGCCTAAATCATCCTACACGAGAATCTGTACCTGGTTCACATGCATGAATCTGAACCCTATTGGAACCAATTTTCTGGCTCTTCCATATCAGAATCAACGTGAGAACACCTTCTTTTCAACCATTCATCAAGACCAAAACCAAGCATATCATAACCATATATTCACTTTACGTCTTTCACCGTTTTCACTATGAAGACATTGTTCTTTAAGGTACGACTATCACCGGACATCTTTCATATCTAAAGATGATGATGATCCCCTCCTTCTAGAGCCAAAAATTTTATGAGAGGAATTTTGTAACAACATCCCGAATTAATCGTGCCTCAATAACTGAATCACCTTTGGTTTTCGGATACTAAAATAGATCTATTCGTGTTAAGCTTTTGCATCGCAACTACAGCTCCAGGTTCCCCTGCCGGAGTGGGTGGAGAGATGTGGCGTCGTTGGGACTGAGTTTGCAAGATTTCCGGGCATGGGAGGCGGAGTAAGTACTACACGGCCGTGGGGGATGCTCAAAAATGTCTATTGTTCCACTTTCTACATGATCCTTGTAGAATAAAGTGTGAATCAATATTTCCAACCCCTGCAAAGTGCCTACATATCTTATATTTATAGAAATCAAGTCCCATGTAATTTTTAGGTTTTGGACTCCTTTACTTGATGAGAAATTCACATTTTGATAAGCCATTACCAGTTCCCACATTTAATCCAACTGTTTCCAAGTGAGGTTCAGTGTCCAGGTGCGGCTGGACACTTGAAAACCTATTTTAATCCATTAGTGAGACATGATTTCCATGAATTTGTGTGTTTATCCTTTAATCCTTGTATTTACCACGTTTATGGTGGTAGAATTCTATTAAAAATCCATTCCATGTGTCCAAAGTTTATCTAACGACTTCCAAGTGAGCTTTAAGTGTCCTAACTCCCGCAGGACACTCAAAACTTGATTAATTTATAATTAAATATAATTATCCAATAGATCCGGTATATATACTTTAATTAGGAGTTATCACCATGTTTTAGTGGTAGAAACGCATTAGTAAGCCATTTATTGAAGATAGAGTCCATTCTCCTTGATTTTAGGAGGTACAGTCCTTGTTAAATACTGATTCTGCCCAGGAAGGTACGCTGCTACACCTGTTCCAGTACCTCTCCAGCTAGACCAGTTATCGCAATGCTTCCAGCACCTCACATGCCGAACTAAGGTTTCACCTTCTGGGCAACAGCGTCTGCCATGACCATTCCTGCCTGCCCAAAATCCAGTTGAACCTCTGCGAGTCAGCTTTAACTTCCTCTGATGGCCTAGAGCTTCATATAGCTTGGAAAGCCTCTTCTAATAAGTTGCAGCTTCACATGGTACGCTGCAACTTAGTATAAATACCTCCAAAATCATCAATTTTTGGGCCAAACTTGCGCTCAACCATCTTCTAATTCATCCTATTGGGCTCAATCTCCTTATGGGCCTTAAATCGAGCCCATGCAAAATTTTGTTCATAACAAATATGATAATCAAATATTTGATCAATGTGGGTAAGAAATGAGCGGAACATCTATTGCTTTTAGTGTATCATCAATGATATTCAAAGAATCGGCTCATTTGGACTCTCTTGCGTTTAGTTTTGTGTATCATGATAGGATTATTTTTGCTCATTTACTTGCTCAATTGAAAGTAATCTATATTATATTATAATAACCGGAATTGGGTATTATTTATAAATATCCTCATAATGTAATGATCCAAAAAGAAATTTATTATAAATATAAAAAAATTATTATAAATTTAAATAATATAAAAATATAATGAAGACCCGTACATCGAACGGGTTGTAAAGCTAGTTCTCGTAACACGTGGAATGAGATGTTTCCTCGCACAAGTCGAGCAGTTGTGTCTGATTTATATACTCATGTAAAGTGATTGGGTAATTAGCAAAAAAAGTGATTGGTCTTCCTGTTTAATGTATTTTAATGTATTTTATGTTCTTAAAAAAATCATCATGGTTGAATAACTAACTTAAATACCGTCGCACGCACGGGTTCCGGATTTATCTCGTCATATTATATTTTTAAAATATTTATATAAAAATATAATAATTATAAATTTATAATAAAAATAATTGGATAACTTATGGTCATAATTTAGTAGAATAAGTAGTTTATGTTTAATAAGAATTTAGTAGTTTAATTAATATATAATATTTTTTTTAATTATAGGATAAGTTGTGGTCGTAGTTTAGTAGGATAAATAGTACATGATTGATGAGATTTTATTCATAAATAATAATGTAATTTTTTGTTGTTATTGAGTGAGATACGAATATAAAAACTTATATGTATATTTATAAATAATATAAATTTATGTTGTTAACGGGATTCGAACATGAGCATTTATATGTATTTTTATAAATAACGATATAAATGTTTGTTGTTGACGAGATTCGAACCATAGAATTTTTGGAGTGTAATTTTTTAGTCTTTGGATCGAACGACTTTGATTATTTGATGAAAAAGATCTGACGGTTGTGATGAGAAGGGATAACTAAAATAAGGGGTTAATCAAACTACAAATTATATCCCATTTCGACTATTATTGTAACATCTGGGAAATATCGTATAATTATTTATATCAATATATGCTTATTATGTGAATATTATATGAATTTTTGGTGAATTATCTGGTGTTTGATAATAATATTTGGATGTTTGTATGTAATAAAATGTGAGTATGTTAATTTTAATATGTCCAGAATAAAATATAGATAATTAAGGTATTTTTCTGGTAATTTTTGGAGTATTAGATGATTTTATAATAATTTATGAAATTATTAATTATTTTCTGAATAATTACAAAATTATTTTATAAAGCCGGGAATCGTCCGACTTCAATCATTTTTACGTTTTTACAACCCGAAACTCTTCCGAAAACTCCTTCCTAACCTAATCTGGTAATTCCGGACATTTTCCGTGTTTTGACTTTTTCAATCCGGATTACGGTTTAACCTGTGCGCGGCCCGACGCAAGTTTTTCGATACGATAATCATTTCGGTGAACCAATGAAACCCGTATTTTCAAAAGACGGGATATTATTACATTATTTTCGTATAAAGTATTTTATAAAAAGCTCGGTTTTGATAATTATCCAATTTCGGTATTAAATCGGATCGTTATTGTAGTTACTTAGCGGCTAAGCAACTAATTTAATGATCCAAAACGATCCAAATACGATCCAAAACGATCCAAAATTCCATAAATATAAATAGCCTATTTCTTATTTCGTTTATTCCATTTATTCATTTGCAACCGGTTAAAATACCGAAAATACAGAGAAAACCCGAGAAAAACCGATACGTTCCCGGGAATCAAACACACGAACGAAGGCGTTATCGAACTCCGATTCGGGCGTGCAGCATATCTAAACGAAGCTCTCGGAATCCTCTATCTGAATCAATCATCAGTTTCTTTCCAGAAATCACAGTAATTTTCTTATTTATTTATTTATATTCGAATTATTTAAGGATTAAATTATGAATTTTTGTTCTTGATGTTGTTGATGTGATTTGATGCTTCCATGTTGTAGAGCATGTTTTTCTGGTCAATTTGGTATATAATATGTCAGATTTTGAGCTCTGCATCATGTAGAAAAGTTGGTTTGATTCTCGAGTTTAAGTGTTCTTGGTGTTCTTGAAGATTTCTGAGAATCAAACCCAAATTTGAGGGTGATGCAGACTTCAGAATTTAGAGTATGAATATCCGTTGTGAAGCCCTTGATGAGAGCTATCTGTTCGTACCTGTATCATCAACAGAGGTTGATCATTTAGTAATTTCGATTTTTTTCAATATTACTAGTTAAATTCGGTTTTTTGATTTGAATACTTGTTTGATGATTATGATGACTGAATATGATTGTACGTATTCTGAGGATTATTTTCATATATAGATTGTTAAATTTGGTTTAGTATTTAGTAAAAACGGGATTTTCGCCGGAAAACCGACTTGAATCCGTAAGTTTTGATCGGAAAACGATATTGATGGATCGTTGTTAGTTGTTGTTGGTTTAGATGAGTTTTTGGGATCGCAGAGGTCGTTTTGGCATCAAAACCCGGCTGAACCTGTACGTTTTAGCCATATTTTTTTGCTCGTCGGAACTCGGCCGGAAATCTGGAAAATTTCCAGAAAACCGGCGAGCTGCCGACCATGTTCTTCACTCTGGCCACCGTTTGATTCGGTGGGGAAGGTGACCCCAAATTCGAAACCTGTTTCTGTAATTTTACTTAATTACTTTTATTTCTATAAATTCAAAATTTTAATTGTAAATTCTAAAAATCTAATTTAAATTTGGAAAATTATTAACAACAATTTCTGAATTATGTTATTTATTTTGAAATTCGAATTTAATTATTTAATTATGTAATAATTTATCTAATTATTTATTAGTTATCTAATTAATTACTAATTAGGTAATTAATTAATAATTAGGTAATTAATTAATAAATAAGGATTAAATAATATGATTTATAATCCGATAAATTAGTAAATAATACGAGTAACTCGTATCTATGCGAGTAGGGATTCGATAATGAGAATTATTATTCGAACAATAGTTATTCAAATAATATTGCGGTAATTATTTGTATTGTATAATTAAATACCGATAAGTAATTGATTAACGAATCGTTTAAATTCCGATATTAATATATTAATTCGGTAGTATTCGAAAATAGTGTGTAGCTCGTATTTATACGAGTGATTAATCGTTGAGTTGATTTATAATTTGAGTAATTCGTAGTTATTCGATAAATAGCGTATCAGTTAATTAAGTTGATTGATTATTTGTAAATAATCGATCTAATCAAATAAATAACGATGAGTTGTAAATATTTGTAATAAATTGTGATTAATCCTAATAATTAGGGATTAATTATTTTAAATTAGTAAATAATTATCTATTAATTATTTATTAGTTATTTATTTATTAAGTGATTAATTATTTCAATAATTAATCACATAATTTTCAATAAATCGTAACTTCTTCGTTTTAACTCCAAAAATTATAAAAAAATTATTTTTGACTTTGATTTTCTTAAATAATTATTTAAAAATATAATTAAGGATTGTTTAATTATAATTAATTATTTATAATTAAGTATTAATTAATTAAATCTTGTTTAATTCATAATAAATCAACCGTTCGTCCGTTTAATACGAAACGAACGCCTCTAGACTCAGAAAAATATTCTGCTTCTATTAAAAATATTTTCAAGACCTAAATTCTTTTATATTAAAAGGATGTTTGTTTCACGAATCATCCTGAGTCGGTAATTGATTGATAAAATATTCTTTTTGACCCAATTTCAACTCTAAACATATCGAGACCTATCTTTTGACGATTCAACTTATATGTTACGTGAATTACATGATTACGTGTTATCTGGATAATATGATTACCTGTCCTATGTGTATGTATTATGCAAATAATGAGTCAGCATGTCTTTTGAATGTTATCTGAATGAGATGTGATTCTTATATATATTATTATTATCGGACGGGTAGACGATAGGGATAATTGTATAGACTAGTCAATTATATATTGTCAGTTCATTGAATAGTATTATTTGTGATAGATGCATATAGTATGAGACATTCAAAGCCAGATAGAGATGGTAGAAGTGAAGCCTGATTCCGTGTAATACTGAAACAAGTGGATTTGGGATAAAGATAACCTAAGAAGGTAAATGATAAGAAAGGTCAAGTAGCTCGTCAAGGGTAGTACAGAGGCGACAGGACTGAGTGATATGTCAACTAGTTAAAGATCAGAGGGATTCTCAATTGAGGCAAGTATTCCTAACCTTTCTCCTTAAATACTGCAAATATTTATTCTCTCCTATTCTAAGTTCAGAATAGTTAACTGTTTTATATTTCGCTGCAATTACTCTTATTATGCCAGTTCTTTTAAATTCTTGTTCCTATAATTCGATTGCTCTCTTGAGCAAATACCCATTCGTTCGGGTTATTTGCGAACCCTAATTTGGGATGTTTTGAAATCAGAATGATTTGATATCAAAATACTCTACGGGCTGGATGATTATTATGAGGACCAGTGATGAGCTGGATCCTATGGGCCGGAGATGGACCGGACCCTTTAGGCCATAGTTGCCTGGGTGCCCCATATGTTGGTTGGGTCTATGCAGTTGGGTATAGATCCGCACTATCTCCTGACTGATCAGCAGGTTATAGTGCATATGTTGGTTTCTAGTGTTCAGTCCAATTTGTTGTTGATCGCCATTAACGGCATTCCCTCTGGAAGTAAAATGTGATTATGGGTTAAAGTTATTCTTTCTTAGCCCTCAGTTTCGGGAAATTACAGTGTTTATAAATGAATTCGAGGTTCAGAGTGTTGCTGCAGCATTTGTTGCTCAGTAATATTTAGAATCTTGAATGAATTGGGATTTTCTTAATTATTCAACCCGTCCTTATCAGGCTGGTTTAGCAGGCTAAGTCTATGGAAACTTAGTCGATAATGATGGATACTGAATAGTTAGGAATTTCTTGAACATCGTTTTATGAATAGTTAGTGCATCCATTGCTCAATTATAAGATGATACCAGAAGCTATTTTGAAAACACGCGATCTCTAAAAGCTCTGACAAAAATGTCATTATGTCCTTTGTGATTTATAGCAATACAAATCAAATTGATTTAAGCTGATAAAGTATATCCTTTAAATGATTTCGTGTTTCGCTCTTCAAAATATTTCAGAGATTTTGTCTGAAAGTTTTCTTTAAAATTAATATTTGAAACTCAAATTATATGCTTGCTGGGCATTTTTGGCTCACTCTTGCTTTGTCAATTCTTATTCTGCCAGAAACAGATAAGGTCTAAAGTGAATAGCTTTGATAGACAGCAGAAGTTAGAGAAGTTTCCGTTGCGAGAGATTGAAGGTGTTAGAAGAATGTGACAAGAGCATTAGTTCAAAGGTATATATACTTGTATTATAGTTGAAGTAAGTTGTAGAAGGTTAGATTCTTGTTTCATACCATGACCTGTAAAAGATCCGGACTCAAGGGGTTATTTATTTATTTCTTTACTTTATGTAATAATGGTTTAGTAACACCAAATCTTGACCCCGGATTTGGGGCGTTACAGTTTGGTATCAGAGCTGCAGGTTATTGGTCACTGAAATAAGAATAGGTGAGAGTAAGATAGAAATGATAGGTAGTACAGGATAGGAAATACCTTAAGGCATACTCAGGTTAAGTTGAGTTGAGTGCGAATTAGGGTTAGCAGATCCGAGATGGAGTTGCTAAGATAGGATCGTTGAGAAAGTGTAAGGCGAATATCACAACATCATAGGTATATTGAAACCTCGGATCATACAATAATGAGAAATCGATGGATCGACGAAGACTGGGTATGTTACCCTACTTTTCATGTGGTTTGAAGGAAATGCGGGTGATCTCGTAAGCATTTGTGTAAGGGGAAACTAGGTGAGTGATGGTATGATTTAATTTAGAATTAGGTAGAAGGAAAGCTTATCGTCGGAGGCAACCAGTGAATGGAAGCTGATGAAGAACCAACGTTGCACGTTTTGAAGGCATCACCATTGCGAGAAGATTCTTACCATTTATCGGGAACTGTGCAAGGAATAATATCTACCTTATTAGATGGAGGTAAGACTAGCAAGAAGGTGCGCCCTTATCTATAGACAGAACATCGAATTGCATGCTGGTTGTAAGCATAACGTCAAGGACGATGACAAGAATATGAAAGACCAGGGCAGGCGTTAGCATTGGGGTCGATCTATGAATAAAATGATATACAACGGTAAATGAGGTTTCATTGACTAAGAAATGCGAATCGAAGGAAAAGCATAGAAGGCGTATCAAAGTAGAAGGACCTTTATATGGACATTCTTTCAATTAGATATTTTAGTGGTAAACCATAAAAATAGCAAGTAATGTATATAGTAATGACGACCAAAATAATTGATTTCCAAAACTTTAAAAAATGAGATTTCGGAAAAGATTTTCTTAATCAACTTTCAGAAGATTTTTGCATGAAATGAGTTTTACAAATGATTTGTCAAACTACTACTTATGTTCTTGTTATTATAAAGAGAAAATGATCCAAAAAGAAGAACGAAATTAGACTCAGTGTTGTTATTCAAAGGGCCAAGTAGACCCATCAGCAGGAAGAAGGTTTAAGGTTGCTGTGAAGAATGAAAGTAAACGCTGTTTAATAAAATCAATAATTGAATCAACGTATTAAAATATTATTTCCCCATTTTATAAGATTAATAAAATTTAACAAGATTCGTGAATCGAATGAATGAAGGATGATTGAAGGAAATGGCAGAATCTTCCAGATAGTTGGAGAAGAATCGTATTTTTATCGATGAAATTGAGGCATTACGTGATCAATGGGTATTTTACATGGCATAGATGAAATCTGAAGCCGTGATTTTAACTTCGGAACAACGCGATTAAGATCAAAGTATTGAAATAGTCGATGTGAAGGCGTTTCCAGGAAGCATTTTGAAGCAATGATGTGACTTGAATCGTGAACCTGTGTCCGCACGATCCTGAAGGCATACGTAAGTGAATCGTGGAAGGTAATCGGCATTGATATTCTTTCTTCTAATACGATAGCATATGTTCTCTCGAGTTTGAATATGTATGAGCTTCTTCTGTTAATAAATCATATGAGGCGGAAACGAAAGAACATTCTTGTATCCCTCCTAAATTGTTGCTTTTCTCAAATTCTTGATTTCCAATTGAGACAACAGTGTTATGATATGACGCTTTGTCGAAATGACGAAAAGTCGGGTGGGACGCCACCTAATCATGGGCTGTATGCCATATAGTATGAAAGACTGGCCATCTTAAGTACGAATATGGGTTGTCTCATTCTTCACTCATTTTTCTTCCTTCAATCAGTTATCGCATTGTTATTTCTTATTCAATTTTCAATCAAAAATCATATTCACAAACTCTCCTCTTGCATCGAGTCTATTCTTTGACGATTCCAAAAGAATAGAATAGTCAGTGCGACAGGTAGAATTATGTGTCAAAGGAGAATATGATTGTAAGTTGATAAATAATGCACTTCAAACTAGAGGATTTCGACGCGAAATGAATGGTTAGTGAATCGTATATTTATTACAAAATAAGGAAGCAGAGTTGTGTGTTGTCAGACGAAGTAAACGAGTATCGGGAACGACGATCAAAGATCAAGGAAATGTCTGAACGATGACTCAGACAGGCGGTTAATACACGAGGCATCCCTTCGTCATGAAAAGATATTAGTCGTCAAATAAAAATCAGACTTTGAACGTGTTCTTCAAGAAAATTGTAAAAATTTTCTTAATTTGCGTAGTAGGGAGGATGAATCCAATGCTCATACCCGGGTCAGTAACGGAATTTCGATGCAAGCCATAAATAGAGATGAAGCAATGGTGACTCGATTGTGAAACTTTTCAAGAATAATAATCTAACGATTGAGTTTCTACCAGATTGTGATGGTAATAATGGAGACCATGCGCAGTTATTAAAAGATAAACCGATTAATAATGGTCAGAAATAATTAACAAGAATCATGAAATCAAACCTTAAATTCATTAAGAACAATTCGGTAATATTCTAAGAAAGGTATGGTTATATTAATCATTGTGGGTTTCAGATCCAATCCCAATTAAAAAGAGATATGCTATACTAGTTAGATGCTGATCAAAGGTGAATTGTGGGAATTGATGATTTGGTTGATGGAAGTGGATGTATATGATTGTGGATGACTTGGTTGATTAATGGTGTCGGCTTGAGTCCGACTGGTAGTCAATGGTGTAGGGGAAGTGCTGCCCAAATTTTCAGAAATTACCCTATAGTTAAGAACAAAGAAGTATATGGTCATTCTCGTCAGCATTCCAGATAATTGCAATCTCGGTTCTTAAGAAAGTTGTTAT
>NW_027419953.1:0-11777 GCF_009905375.1 Apium graveolens
AGTTTTGTGACTTTGCATTTTTCCCCACGTGTGATAGCTCTCATTGGTTTTGTTTGTTGTTAATCTCAACAAAATGAGAGTGCTAAACATTGATCCTCTTAGGGACGACAAAGACACAACAGGGAACATCGCTCACCCCTTCCAGTATTACATTATGGTAACTATATCATTCTTTATTCCCTACCAGTAGTTTTAAATAGATTAATAATTAAATAATGACTTGTTAGGTTCATCCGTGTAATATCATTCTTAATTCCCTACCAGTAGTTTTAATAGATTAATAATTAAATAATGACTTGTTAGGTTCATTTCCGTGAAATATCATCTTTAATTCCCTACCAGTATTTTAAATAGATTAATAATTAAATAATGACTTGTTAGGTTCATTTCCCGTGAAATATCATTCTTTAATTCCCTACCAGTAGTTTTAAATAGATTAATAATTAAATAATGACTTGTTAGGTTCATTTCCCGTGAAATATCATTCTTTAATTCCCTACCAGTAGTTTTAAATAGATTAATAATTAATAATGACTTGTTAGGTTCATTTCCGTGAATATCATTTTTAATTCCCTACCAGTAGTTTTAAATAGATTAAATTAAATAATGACTTGTTAGGTTCATTTCCCGGTGAAATATCATTCTTTAATTCCCTAAAAAAAAAAATAAAATAAAAAAATTCTTTAACCAGTAGTTTTAAATAGATTAATAATTAAATAATGACTTGTTAGGTTCATTTCGTGAAATATCATTCTTTAATTCCCTACCAGTAGTTTTAAATAGATTAATAATTAAATAATGACTTGTTAGGTTCATTTCCCGTGAAATATCATTCTTTAATTCCCTACCAGTAGTTTTAAATAGATTAATAATTAAATAATGACTTGTTAGGTTCATTTCCCGTTATTTGCAGGAAAAGTTGATCCCATATATGCTCAATTATTTGCATCCATCTCGATTTCCATGAAATATACCGGGTTCATGGTCTTGATGCTCGACCCAAGCAAGATGGTGGCAATGATTGTGGTGTGTATGTATCCAAGTACATGGACTATGCTCAACGGGATCTCCTTGCCATCAGCTGTGTGGAACCCTAAAGTTGATGTACAGACTTTTCGCTATCGGATGGCGCACGAGTTATCAAAAGGGGTTGCTAGACACATTTCTGAGTGGGGCATTCGACAAAGAGAGGCGGGACACTAGTTTGTTATTTGATTAGTGACTTGTAGTTACTTTAGTTAGTTGTACATATTTTGCCCGGTTGTATTTTATTTAGATTGGTTGTATTTATTTTGGTTGGTTAGATTATTTATTTTAGTTGATTTGTTTGTAGTTGGCATATCAAGGCCTTTTTTTAAGTTTGGTTTGGTTTGGTTTGGTTTGTTTATAGTTGGCATGTCAAGGCCATTCATTTTTAAGTTTAGTTTGGTTTGGTTTGTTTGTAGTTGGCATGTCAAGGCCATTCATTTTTAAGTTTAGTTTGGTTTGGTTTGAAATTTTACAGGTTTTTGGTTGACTTAAAAATAAATAGGTCATGTTTTTTTATTTTACAGGTAAAGTTTAACTTAAAAACAAAGAGGTCATGCCGAATTTGTTATTATGTACTTTGAAATATTAATGAATTTTAATTAAATATTTTCAATGTTGTTAATGTTAGTACTTGTTGCCATTATTAATAATCCCAAAAAAAGAAGTGACTCCAAAAAAAAATTTGAAAAAAAAGTTTTTTTGAAGATTTTTTTTTCCAAAATTGGGCAGAAAGTTTTCTGTAAAACAGAAAAAGTTTTATATAAAAATAAATCATTTGCAAGTGCAGTGACCAATATGCAAAATTCGGCAAAGCCCAGTTTAGGCCCGCAATGTTTCATTGCGGATGCCGCAATGTTTCATTGCGGATGCAGCATTGTTTCATTGCGGGGGTAATCTGGGTTTTGCATAAATTTGCAGATTGGTCATTGCACTTGCAAATGATTTATTTTTATATAATACTTTTTCTGTTTTACAGAAAACTTTCTGCCCAATTTTGGAAAAAAAAATCTTCAAAAATAACTTTTTTTCAAATTTTTTTTGGAGTCACTTCTTTTTTTGGGATTATTAATAATGGCAACAAGTACTAACATTAACAACATTGAAAATATTTAATTAAAATTCATTAATATTTCAAAGTACATGATAAGAAATTACAATCAATTTTTTCCTTTTTTTCCTAATAATCTCGAGGGACAATTTCTTCTATCATGGCCTTCTTCCCTCGCCCCACAAAAACTGCACTTTCGAAATTGTTTATTTGAACTTGACGTCTCGATACCACTTTTGAATCTACCCGCTTTTGGACGTCCTTTTGTTTGTGACCTTGGGGGATCTAATAACGGATCATCTTCTTCATCACTTTCATAGTCCTCATTTATTTTTTTCTCTCTCTTTCTCCCGGAAAAGACTTAATCACATACTCCTTTTCTCTCTTGATCACGCTCATCAAGTAATTGTACCGCGGAACGGAGCAACTACCAACAACGGACAAACCTTGGAAAGCTTTACACAATCCACTATATCTTGCCGTTTGAGATTCTACAACATTACCAAGCATCCGAGGCGTACACGGTAGAGGTCCCGCAACTTTGTTTCCGTTTATTGTCCACCTCATTGTTACAAGATCTGGTGGTATCATCGTCTTTTGTTTCTTGTTAAGGTAACGGATCATGTGTCTACAAATCATCCGGAATGTTCAAATTTTTTACATGTACAAGAATAACTCCCGTCGATGGAAACCTTCAAGAAAAAATTCCTTCTATTAATCTCCGGCAAGGTGGACTTTTCTACCAAATACATCTTTGAAAGATAATCTCCACAACCTTTCATGCTTTTCACAACAAAAGATTGACTTTTTTGAAGCTCTTTTTGAAATCGCTTAAACATCTCTTTTGTGTATATCTTGGAGGCATGTATCTCCATTGACGAGTTAGAGAATAGTCTCCTTTCCTTGTACTCGGTGTCAAAATCGGCTTGAACCTCCCGTAAATATTGTGAGTCCAAAGCTTTTTGTGAATTCTCAATGAATTCTTTCAAACCGGTCGACGCTTTCACATACTCATCAAAAAATGAATTCATAGACTCGCTCCTTGAGGTGGTAGTCATACCGGCGGCAAAATGTTGTTTCGTGAAAGCAAAAACCCATTGCCGTCTAATTGCATACATATCATTTAGCCAATTGTGATTTTCAAGATCATATTTCTCTTTCAAGTCCTCCCACCTACCTTCAAATTCCGTTGGTGACAATGACTTGTAGATACATGCATTAAAATCCGTCTTGAACTCCGAGTATTGAGTATACAAAGTAGATAGTTTCTCGGGAAACTTGCTACTAATATGCCACGTACAATATGTATGGTTGGTGTTAGGCATAACCTCAGAAATGGCATTACTTAAAGCGATGTCTTGATCCGTAATAATGGTAATAGGTGGCTTGTTATCGACCGCTTCCAACCAAGTCTTCAAAACCCATCTATAAGTAGTCTCTTTCTCGTCCCTTATAAGTGCAAATCCAAACAAAATATTTTGGTAGTGGTGATTCACTCCCGTAATTGGAATAAAAGGCATGTCATACCTATTAGTCCGATATGTCGAGTCGAAAGTCACCACATCTCCAAAATTCTTGTACGCGTTAAGCGAACGAGGATCAACCCACACCAAACCCCTAACCCGATTCTCCTCATCCACATCCACTCGGTAGAAAAAATTGCCATCACTTTGTTTTTGCAAGTCTCGTAACAAAACCAATCCACACTCCGCATCACCGGAATCAAAAACCCGTCTTCGAATGTCACGTATTACATTTCGTACGTCTTGAGCGGAAAAACCAATTTTTTCAATACCACCACACGTCTCACTAAGTAAATTCATCACTTTCGGGGTCTCGATACCCGATTTGTTGAATAACTCAATCAAAGATCGGGTAAACGGATCTATGTTGCGTGATCTTTGCATGAAATTTACCTTATCCGATGTAACCATAGCATGATTGTGCTCTAGGTTGACCTTGGTTACTTCCCATTTGTTTGAGCTTACTTTGTGAGCAACACACGTACGAGCACGACAACAAGTTCAAGGAATAACATCTCGAGGTCGTTTCCCTTTAGCCCTATCTTCAACTTCCAAGGGTTTTGGGCCCAATCTTCCACCCTTTCGACATATATACAAACGTGACGATATACCACCATTTCTTGAATGCTTATGACTACTTCGAATAATTATCTCGAACCCTATACTTCGACCAAAACCTCGATAAAAACTTTCCGCTTCATCCAACGAATCAAACATCATACCAACACAAGGAACTACATCATTCATATTTCCAATAAAATTTTCATCATTAATTTTATCATCATCATCGCCATTAAAAGAATCATTACTATCATCGGAATCACCGTGAACATCGTGATTCTTCCAACCGAAACCAACATCATCATCACTATGCGTTTTTCGCTTCCCCGGATCATTAACTTTATCTTCAATACTATCAACATCTATTACTTCATCATCATTAAAGATTTTACGATAAACCCTCTTTTTGTGTGGGGGGTAACATAATTAAAATCGTTATGATCACTAGATGAACTTGAATAATCAAATAAATAAGAAGCCATGGATATTGAATACTAACCTTTTTTTTCAGAAGAATAAATTTGAGCAGAATGTTAAGAAGCAGTAAAAACAGCAATGTTTCAAAAATACAGACATTTTAAGGTAGGTGTGTGCATTAAATGCACGGCCGCAATGTTTCATTGCGATGGCCGCAATGAAACATTGCGGCACTGTACAAACCCCCAAGCCAACAACTGTAAATATTTGCAGTTTAAAAAAAACTTTACAACGTACCCCAGCAATGTTTCATTGCGGGGGGAAGTGTCCACCGCAATGAAACATTGCGGTTGGGTTGTTTATTTTTGTTATTTTCTTTAAAATTAGAAATTAATCAAAAATAATTATAAAAAATAGTTTCTAGACTTATTATATTTCATTTAATATGTTAAATGTTTTTGAAAATATAAATATTTATAAGAGTAACTTAATAATAATATCAACGTCGGATCAATTATCTCATGCAATTATCTAAACAAAGAATTAGATATTGAGAGATTATTAGTGGACATGAGAAATTAGAAGCATGCGTGTCCTTTTCTATTTCGAAAGAATCCAGGTAAAGTGTCCATTTTTATATTTTTTATAGATAACGAAAATTCGATAAATTTTCATTTTTTTAGTTTTTCACATTTTCAAATTTTAGCATTATATTTGTTTATTAAAATTTAAACTTGATAAAATAAATTGGACAAGTACAAGAAAAATAAAACATTAAATAATTTATTTCATTCAAACATAAATGGAGTACATTCAAATATTTTTTCAAAAAAAATACATAATAACATTTTATGTCGACGAGAATGATCAAACTTTAACGGTGTTGGAAGAACCGCCTTTATCACCCTTATCGTCGTCTTTTTTTTCTTCGACTTTTCCGCCTTCGCTTTAGCTTCATTTTCTTTTTTTTCTTGCGCTCAAGCGCCATTTGAATACGGCGGAGAGCTATTGCCATGTCTTCGTCTCCTTCGGGCCCGTCATAAGCCACACCATCGATAATTACCTTATTATTGTCATAATCATAGTAGAAAACCATTTTTCGGAAATTAGAGAAGATAATGTTGAAGAGAAAATGTAGAATAAAAATAGAGAAGAGAATGTTGAAAAAAAATGAGATGAGGCAGGACTATTTATAGGTGAAAATCTGAATTTTAAAATTCACAAGCTTCTGCCGGCGTGTCGGTCAACTTCTGCTCTATTGACCAGTCAATTCAACTGCCGCAATGTTTCATCGCGGCAATTTCAACAGTCAAATGAAATGTTTTCAGCAAATTTTTTTTTGTGCCAAATTTAATTTTGTGAATTTTAAAATTCTTATTAATATTGGCACAAAAATAAGTTTTGCACAAAAAATAAGTTTGACTGTTGATAAATTTTTTAAACTAAAATAACTCAATTCACTAAAAAGTATAAAATTAATAATATTATTTTTTAAACTAAAATTATTCATACGATAATTTAAAGAAAAAGTACCGAAAAAATTAAATTGATAAATTTATTATTAAAATTGATAATATTTTAATATTACTACTACTTATATTTAATGTTAACATATTTTAAAAAATTAATTACTGTTGAACATTAATATTATTTTTATACTTATAAATAAGTTAAATATTAGAATAAGCTAAAGAGAGGGGCAGTTTGGACAAAAATGAAACATTGCGGCCCAACAATGAAACATTGCGGAATGCGCAATATTTCCTGTGCATGGAAACATCCCGCAATATTTCATTGCGGAAGGCAAGACCCGCATTGAAACATTGCTTTCCCCGCAATGTTTCATTGCTGTGGGTTGGCTGGCTGTCCCCCCAACCCACGTTGGCTCCTGATTATTTTCCACATATATATATACATATACAAACACTTACATATTCATACATGCTAAACTAATGTCTTACAAATTTTATTTCATATAACATTAACAATAGCAAATTCAACTTATGAAAATTTGGTGGAAAAAGCGTTTTCAACAATCGAAGTTATTCCGGTGATAGGAGCTTATTCATCAACCGAACAATGTCCGGTGACCATTTCCGTCAAACTAGATATAAAGAAAAAGTAGTGTCGTAGAATTCGATTTGAAAGTTTTAGTTAAGTTTTACGAGTAAGTTTGTAATGAAAATAAAATTAATAATTATGAAATATGATATATAATTATTTTGGTGTGTTAATTATTTACATAACATAAATTGTATATTGATCAGTGACACAAAATCATAACAAAAATTATATGTTTTTTTATATTTTTGGCGAGCAGAATGCACCGGAAAGTTGTATTTGACAAATATAGATTACGGTTAAATTTGACTTACTTCGGTCAATTTTATATTTTTGACTGCTTTCGGTCAAAAATATAAATTTGACGGAATTCAGTCAAATTTGCTTTACGTTAGGCGGAAAAATCACAATTTTCCAAATTTTAAAATTTTAAGCGCCAAAATTTTAAAAAAAAATTCAAATTTTAGGCGTCAATTTAAAAAAAATTCAAATTTTAATCGATTTCATATAATTTTTTGGACTTGAGTTGGAACCAAATCTTACAGAGCACAGTTCGAGGAACTGTCGGCTCGATCAAATTTGAGTCATGAATATTCTCTCAAACTATGAAAACAAACAATCAACATGCACCACGTACGAGTCTAGATAAGATAAAGCCAAAGTATCACTCATTAGTTAAATCATTAGTTTCCAGATGTAGGGTACAATGAGCAATATTAAATCCAAATCTATCTTTCCAGATTTAACTAAAAAAATCTTTGTGTTTGAAAGTGAAAGATCTAGCGGGCCGGTTACAAAGTAACGAAATTGCAAATGAGAATGCTACCTTGAACTTTCTAGCCAGATATCTGATTTAACTTTAGTCCCCACAAGTATTATTACACATTAACATATACTACTTCGTTAGAAACGCGTTTTGATTCTTTCCCAACCGCCAACACGGAATTCAAAGGCAAATTACTATTCGCAACTCACCAGGCCCTCAGCCTAGTTTATATACATGTGCTACATGTTCGTTTATTTGCAACCATTACATTTTATACTTGATCATTTACAAGGAGTGTATAAAACTGGCGAAGCCTAATGAGGAGCTACAAGTCACCACCCCTGGTTTCCTCTCGTGTCCTGCACCATCCCAAGCAACGATAAAATCTCCGATGATCCTCAGTTCTGGAGTCACTTGCAACTGTTGTGGCAACACAATGCGCGATTATATTGATAACATTGTCGATAATAGTTCAGAATGTTGCACGATTTCGCTGTCAAAAGTATATGAGTTTGCAAAGCTGTCAGCTGAAAACCGCGAGTTTCTAGCAACTTATAAAGGATTTGTTCCAGCATTTGTTGAGATTTTGAGCAATGCTTCTGATGTTGAACTTATCGGATTCATAATGGAGGTTTTAAATTTGTTGATATCAGAAGATGGTAGAGTCAAAAAACAGTTACATGATTTGATCTTCAGAAATAACAAAGATTGTTTGTCTCTGTTTATTTTGTTGCTCGAAAAAGGTAATTTGAACTCGAAGATTAATTCAGCAAAACTTCTGGAGTCAATTGCATCTACGATGAATTCTCAAACAACAATGTTTGAAAACCAGGCGTTATTAACAGGATTGTACAAGTTAGTGAGTTCAAAAACTAACCAAACAGCTCGTGCTGTTGGTTTATCGTCGTTGATCGCTGTTTCACAATCAAGAAACGTGAAAACTAAGCTCGTCCATCTCGGAATTGTTCGTACAGGAGGGAAAATTCTCTCTGATCCGGGAACAGAAGTTCAGGTTATCGAGAAAGTGATGAAAGTTTTAGAAATGGTGTCTAGATGTCCAGAAGGACGAACAGCGATATGCATAGATGAGAGATGCTTAAAGGCAATAGTAACGAGGCTAATGAATGTATCAGTAACAGCCACGGAGCATGGCATTGGAGTCTTGTGGAGCTTGTGTTATCTATCTGGTGACAGGATGGCTAAGGAGGCAGTTTCGAAGAGTAATGGAATGAGGAAGGTGGTGTTGGTGATGCAGAGCAAGTGCTCGGGGAGTGTGAGGCAAATGTGTGGGGATCTGGTGAAGGTGTTTCAGGTTAACTCAAAGTCCTGGCTAACCAGTTACGAGACCAGGACAACTCGCGTGCGTTGATAACTCTAGCTGATTCGTCCTTAATTTGTTGTCATGATACCTCTCATTAGCTATTCTTGCTGTATCTAAATTGTTCATAGTAATATAATCCCCATACAAGATTTGTCATTTACAAAGATTCTTTGATGCACTGTTAATAAGCTATATCAGACAAAACAGTACTTCCGGCTAACAAGTAAGGTCCAGAATTAACATAAACATTATCTATCATTTGGATATCTGCTGGTAACTAAAATCAAATCATATCTGAAAGCAGTGCACTGAAAGTAATCTACAAAGGTCACAATTCAGAATTCAAACATAGTCTGTTCAAGATACAGCTTGTGACATTAAGCATTGGAAAATGTAGTACATTTAATCAAAGCTAGTAGAGCACACTACCCTTAAAGTATAAAATGCACAATTGATTATCTACAGTACCAAGAGGGGAGAATGAACAAGCATGTTCAGCAGCTTAATACAATTGTTTTGAGTGCACATGTACAATTTGAATCAGTAAATCTTTCTCTAACTAGTTCTTACTTAGATGAGTCCCGGGGGTTGACCATGGTGTGCCATCCAACCCTTCATTAGGTTGTCTCATATCTTCAGAATTCTCACTCAATGCCCGGATCCTCACAGTTGGCTTAGAAGCAGGCAGTTTACGCAATGGTGCCTCCCCTTTAAGCATCCGTGCTACTTCTATCATTGAAGGCCGCCTCTCTTGATTAGGATGCACACAAGACAGCCCAACCAAGAAGATTCTTTCCATCTCCACCCTATTAAAGTTCCCCATCAGTGTAGGATCAGCAGCAGCCATTAAATTCCTTTTTTCCCACACATCCCACATCCAATCAGTCAACACAGTCCCATCATCATTTACAGGCCTCCTCCCCGTTGCTATTTCCAGAGCAACCACGCCAAAGCTGTACACGTCTGTATTAACAGACGGAATACCAGAGTACACATACTCGGGAGCAAGATATCCCATAGTTCCAGCTGGAAGAGTCACATCTCTTGCCTTGGGACTATGCTCATAGACTTCTGCTAAGCCGAAATCTCCAAGCTTGGGACTGAAATCATCATCAAGCATAATATTGGAAGTCTTCAAATCTCTATGAATTATCTGTTTCTCACACTCCTCGTGTAGATATGCTAGAGCAGAAGAAATGCCAAGAACTATATGCACCCTGCGCTCCCAAGTGAGGAGTTTTGTGGCTCGAGTGCGTGAGTGTAAAATCCTGTTAAGGCTCCCATTAGGCATGTACTCATAAACTAGCACAAGTTCATTCCTCTCACAGCACCATCCTAAGAGCTGAACCAAGTTCTTATGCCTTCTACACCCCACCATTGTCCCAAACTCGTTAGTAAACCGATTATACAGAGCGCTAGTTCTTTTTACCTCGCTGAACCTCTTTACTGCCACACTACCAAGAGAAGGGAGTAATCCCTCATAAACGACTGCTGATGCTCCTGCACCGATGATTCTCTTCCTGTTAAATCCTTTTGTAGCTGATCTAATTTCAGTCAGTGACAACCTTTTTGGTTTTATTGGCCTGAAGCCTCTGAAACCTCTGAAACCTACTTACTTGACCTTCACTGCTTTTTAGAGCAACATCTCTCTTCCTATTTCTCATACACACAAAGTACAAACGAAGAAATGCAATCACACACATGACAGAGACCACAAAGCCACCCAAAGCAAGGGCCACTTGTAGTACCCTTTTACGTTTCTGACGATGATGATCAGAGTCACCAACATCTGTACTAGCACTACTAGAATCCCCAGAAAGACATATCAAACACTCCTCCAAGTCATCTGTAAATCTATCAACCACAACTGACGAAGACACAAACCCTGAAGTTCGAAACTGCCACTCATCAACAACATGAACTGCAGAACCTCTACCATTAGAAGCAGAAAATCCAACATGCATAAATTCCTTAAAACTCTTGGAAATATCAATGTTACTAACAAGTAAAGGACTTAAAGGCCTCAAAAATCCAAAATAACCAACCAAACACGAATCATTTTCTCCGAATGACTATACTCAATCCAAACACTCATTTTCCTCCCACTCTTAAAATCAATCCCTCTAGACAAAGAATCAACAGAAGCAACGGAAAGAACAGAATTCAAATCAACACTAACATGATTCCCATTAATATCACCAAGATTAGCATTAAAACTAGTATCAAACTCAACAGCAAGAAAAGAATCTTGAGCATTAGATACAGGCATTCCCATAAAACCATCAGAAAGACTTACAGAACCAGGATTAGAAGTGATCAAGAATGCAAGCCCATCACCAAAAGCACAATGAGGAGCAGAAGGGTCAATTCTAAATGAAAATTTACAAGAAAAAGAAGCAACATTATTTATCGAAAAATCAAGAAACCTTATTGGGTACTTGTAAAAAGCTCTGCCAACACCAGAAGAATAAGAAGTAGACGTTGAAGAAGAACATGCAGATGCTTGTTGAGTGAGAATAATGGAGGTGTTCTTGAAATATGCATCACCAAGAAAGATGAAATCTTTGTTATTAAAAGAAGTTGAAGAGGACAAACAAGTGAAAAGAGTGGTGCAAATGAAGAAGATGAGAAGAGCCCAAAAGAGTTTTGTTGAGTTTGAAGGCATTGTGAATCAAGAATCAGGGTTTAGACTAGTGGGGTTTATGTAAAAAACAGAGATTTTGCAGGAGGAGTTGTTGCAGAGTGTGTAAATATTGTGTGTATGCATGTGTGTTTTACTTGAAGAATGATTGGGTGTTTGTTGGTTGGTTTATTGATCAGTGATCGCTTTAATGAACTGAATATAGATACTAGCAAATTTAAGAACTAATTTTGTACTACGTGTATATGCAATAACAATTTATTTTTATCGATGTTTTTTTTAATAGTGCTAATATCATCAATTAAAATTACCCAAATTTATAAATTTATGTAATTATTGTGAATTGATGACGGCATGGTAGAAAAATCAATTTAAGAAATCTCGACAAAAAGTCAAAAACAGAAAAAAGG
>NW_027419954.1:0-30077 GCF_009905375.1 Apium graveolens
AATGATGGAACTCGGTTTCCGAATAATCCTCGTAGGGGGTGTACACGAGGTATGGAGCAAAAATTGAGGGGCCCGTTTTTTGGATTTCTTTTCATAATTTGTCCCTATGGATTTATGAAATTGCATTCGTCCATTCGGGGTCGTGCGGAAGTGAATCGGAGCTGAAACGAATGGAACTCGGTTTCCGAATAATCCTCGTAGGGGGTAGTACACGAGGTATGGAGCAAAAATTGAGGCGGCCATTTTTATTTTTTTCATAATTTGTCCCTATGGATTTATGAAATTGCATTCGCGTCCATTCGGGGTCGTCCGGAAGTGAATCGGAGCTGAAACGAATGGAACTCGGTTCCGAATAATCCTCGTAGGGGGTAGTACACGAGGTATGGAGCAAAAATTGAGGCGGCCCATTTTTTGGATTTCTTTCATAATTTGTCCCTATGGATTTATGAAATTGCATTCGCGTCCATTCGGGGTCGTCCGGAAGTGAATCGGAGCTGAAACGAATGGAACTCGGTTTCCGAATAATCCTCGTAGGGGGTAGTACACGAGGTATGGAAAAATTGAGGCGGCCCATTTTTTGGATTTCTTTTCATAATTTGTCCCTATGGATTTATGAAATTGCATTCGCGTCCATTCGGGGTCGTCCGGAAGTGAATCGGAGCTGAAACGAATGGAACTCGGTTTCCGAATAATCCTCGTAGGGGGTAGTACACGAGGTATGGAGCAAAAATTGAGGCGGCCCATTTTTTGGATTTCTTTTCATAATTTGTCCCTATGGATTTATGAAATTGCATTCGTCCATTCGTCGGGGTCCGGAAGTGAATCGGAGCTGAAACGAATGGAACTCGGTTTCCGAATAATCCTGTAGGGGGTAGTACACGAGGTATGGAGCAAAAATTGAGGCGGCCCATTTTTTGGATTTTTTTCATAATTTGTCCCTATGGATTTATGAAATTGCATTCGCGTCCATTCGGGGTCGTCCGGAAGTGAATCGGAGCTGAAACGAATGGAACTCGGTTTCCGAATAATCCTCGTAGGGGGTAGTACACGAGGTATGGAGCAAAAATTGAGGCGGCCCGTTTTTGGATTTCTTTCATAATTTGTCCCTATGGATTTATGAAATTGCATTCGCGTCATTCGGGGTCGTCCGGAAGTGAATCGGAGCTGAAACGAATGGAACTCGGTTTCCGAATAATCCTCGTAGGGGGTAGTACACGAGGTATGGAGCAAAAATTGAGGCCCCATTTTTTGGATTTCTTTTCATAATTTGTCCCTATGGATTTATGAAATTGCATTCATTCCATTCGGGGTCGCGGAAGTGAATCGGAGCTGAAACGAATGGAACTCGGTTTCCGAATAATCCTCGTAGGGGGTAGTACACGAGGTATGGAGCAAAAATGAGGCGGCCCATTTTTTGGATTTCTTTTCATAATTTGTCCCTATGGATTTATGAAATTGCATTCGCGTCCATTCGGGGTCGTCCGGAAGTGAATCGGAGCTGAAACGAATGGAACTCGATTCCCGAATAATCCTCGTAGGGGTAGTACACGAGGAATGGAGCAAATATTGAGGTGGCCCATTTTTTGGATTTCTTTTCATAATTTGTCCCTATGGATTTATGAAATTGCATTCGCGTCCATTCGGGGTCGTCCGTAAATGAATCGGAGCTGAAACGAATGAGACTCGGTTTTCGAATAATCCTCGTAGGGGGTAGTACACGAGGTATGGAACAAAACTTGAGGTGGCCCATTTTTTGGATTTCTTATCATAACTTGTCCCTATGGATTTATGAAATTGCATTCACGTCCATTCGGGGTCGTCCGAAAGTGAATCGGAGCTGAAGCTAATGGAACTCCGTTTCCGAATAATCCTCGTAGAGGGTAGTACACGAGGTATGGAGCAAAAATTGAGGCGGCCCATTTTTTGGATTTCTTTTCATAATTTGACCCTATGGATTTATGAAATTTCATTCGTGTCCATTCGGGGTCGTGCGGAAGTGAATCAGAGCTGAAACGAATGGAACTCGGTTTCCGAATAATCCTCATAGGGGGTAGTACACGAGGTATGGAGCAAAATATGAGGCCATTTTTTCAATTTATTTTCATAATTTGTCCCTATGGATTTATGAAATTTCATTCGTGTCCATTCGGGGTCGTTCGGAAGTGAATCAGAGCTGAAACGAATGGAACTCGGTTTCCGAATAATCCTCATAGAGGGTAGTACACGAGGTATGGAGCAAAAAATGAGGCGGCCATTTTTTCAATTTATTTTCATAATTTGTCCCTATGGATTTATGAAATTGCATTCGCGTCCATTCGGGGTCGTCCGGAAGTGAACCGTAGCTGAAACAAAAGGAACTCGGTTCCCGAATAATCCTCGTAGGGGGTAGTACACGAGGTATGGAGCAAAAATTGACGCGGCCCGTTTTTTGGATTTCTTTTCATAATTTGTCCCTATTGATTTATGAAATTGCATTCGCGTTCATTCGGGGTCGTCCGGAAGTGAATCGGAGCTGAAATGAATGGAACTCGCTTTCCGAATAATCCTCATAGGGGGTGTACACGAGGTACGGTGCAAAAATTGAGGCATCCCATTTTTTTGGATTTTCTTTCCAAAATTTGTCCTATGGATTTATGAAATTGCATTCATTCCATCGGGGTCGTGCGGAAGTGAATCGGAGCTGAAACGAATGCAACTCGGTTTTCGATAAAATCCTCAAGGCGGTAGTACACGAGGTATGGAGCAAAAAATGAGGCAGCCATTTTTTCAATTTATTTTCATAATTTGCCCCTATGGATTTATGAAATTGCATTCGCGTCCATTCGGGGTCGTCCGGAAGTGAATCGGAGCTGAAACGAATGCAACTCGGTTTCCGAATAATCCTCAAAGGGGGTAGTACACGAGGAATGGAGCAAAAATTGAGGCGGCCCATTTTTTGGATTTCTTTTCATAATTTGTCCCTATGGATTTATGAATATTGTGCATTCGGTCCATTCGGGGTCGTACGTAAATGAATCGAGAGCTGAAACGAATGGAACTCGGTTTCCGAATAATCCTCGTAGGGGGTAGTACACGAGGTATGGAAAAAATTGAGGCGGCCCATTTTTTGGATTTCTTTTCATAATTTGTCCCTATGGATTTATGAAATTGCATTCGTCCATTCGGGGTCGTCCGGAAGTGAATCGGAGCTGAAACGAATGGAACTCGGTTTCCGAATAATCCTCGTAGGGGGTAGTACACGAGGTATGGAGCAAAAATTGAGGCGGCCCTTTTTGGATTCTTTTCATAATTTGTCCCTATGGATTTATGAAATTGCATTCGCGTCCATTCGGGGTCGTCGGAAGTGAATCGGAGCTGAAACGAATGGAACTCGGTTTCCGAATAATCCGTAGGGGTAGTACACGAGGTATGGAGCAAAAAATTGAGGCGGCCATTTTTTTATTTTCATAATTTGTCCCTATGGATTTATGAAATTGCATTCGCGTCCATTCGGGGTCGCGGAAGTGAATCGGAGCTGAAACGAAAGGAACTCGGTTCCCGAATAATCCTCGTAGGGGGTAGTACACGAGGTATGGAGCAAAAATTGACGCGGCCCATTTTTTGGATTTCTTTTCATAATTTGTCCCTATTGATTTATGAAATTGCATTCGTGTTCATTCGGGGTCGTCCGAAAGTGAATCGGAGCTGAAATGAATGGAACTCAATTTCCGAATAATCCTCATAGGGGGTTGTACACGAGGTACGGTGCAAAAATTGATGCATCCCATTTTTTGGATTTCTTTCCAAAATTTGTCCCTATGGATTTATGAAATTTGCATTCATTTCCATTCGGGGTCGTGCGGAAGTGAATCGGAGCTGAAACGAATGGAACTCGGTTTCTGAATAATCCTCATAGGGGGTAGTACACGAGGTATGGAGCAAAAAATGAGGCGGCCATTTTTTCAATTTATTTTCATAATTTGCCCCTATGGATATATGAAATTGCATTCGCGTCCATTCGGGGTCGTCCGAAAGTGAATCGGAGCTGAAACGAATGGAACTCGATTCCGAATAATCCTCGTAGGGGTAGTCCACGAGGAATGGAGCAAAAATTGAGGCGGCCCATTTTTTGGATTTCTTTTCATAATTTGTCCTTATGGATTTTATGAAATTGCATTCGCGTCCATTCGGGGTCGTCCGTAAAATGAATCGGAGCTGACAACGAATGAGACTCGGTTTCCGAATAATCTCGTAGGGGGGGTAGTAACGAGGTATGGAACAAAACTTGAGGCGGCCCATTTTTTGGATTTCTTATAATAACTTGTCCCAATGGATTTATGAAATTGCATTCACGTCCATTCGGGGTCGTTCGGAAGTGAATCGGAGCTGAAGCTAATGGAACTCAGTTTCCGAATAATCCTCGTAGGGGGTAGTACACGAGGTATGGAGCAAAAATTGAGGCGGCCCGATTTTGGATTTCTTTTCATAATTTGTCCCTATGGATTTATGAAATTTCATTCGTGTCCACTTGGGGTCGTGCGGAAGTGAATCAGAGCTGAAACGAATGGAACTCGGTTTCCGAATAATCCTCATAGGGGGTAGTACACGAGGTATGGAGCAAAAAATGAGGCGGCCATTTTTTCAATTTATTTTCATAATTTGTCCCTATGGATTTATGAAATTGCATTCGCGTCCATTCGGGGTCGTCCGGAAGTGAACCGGAGCTGAAACGAAAGGAACTCGGTTCCCGAATAATCCTCGTAGGGGGTAGTACATGAGGTATGGAGCAAAAATTGACGCGACCCGTTTTTTGGATTTCTTTTCATAATTTGTCCCTATGGATTTATGAAATTGCATTCGCGTTCATTCGGGGTCTGTCCGGAAGTGAATCAGAGCTGAAATGAATGGAACACGGTTTCCGAATAATCCTCATAGGGGGTTGTACACGAGGTACGGTGCAAAAATTGAGGCATCCCATTTTTTGGATTTCTTTCCAAAATTTGTCCCTATATGATTTATGAAATTGCATTCATTTTCATTTCGGGGTCGTGCGGAAGTGAATCGGAGCTGAACAATGGAACTCGGTTTCCGAAATAATCCTCATAGGGGGTAGTACACGAGGTATGGAGCAAAAAATGAGGCGGCCATTTTTTCACATTATTTTCATAATTTGTCCCTATGGATTTATGAAATTGCATTCGGTCCATTCGGGGTCGTCCGGAAGTGAACCGGAGCTGAAACGAAAGGAACTCGGTTCCCGAATAATCCTCGTAGGGGGTAGTGCACGAGGTATGGAGCAAAAATTGACGCGGCCCGTTTTTTGGATTTCTTTTCATAATTTGTCCCTATGGATTTATGAAATTGCATTCGCGTTCATTCGGGGTCGTCCGAAAGTGAATCGGAGCTGAAATAAATGGAACTCGGTTTCCAAATAATCCTCATAGGGGGTTGTACACGAGGTACGGTGCAAAAATTGAGGCATCCCATTTTTTGGATTTATTTCTAAAATTTGTCCCTATGGATTTATGAAATTGCATTCATTTCCATTCGGGGTCGTGCGGAAGTGAATCGGAGCTGAAATGAATGGAACTCGGTTTCCGAATAATCCTCATAGGGGGTAGTACACGAGGTATGGAGCAAAAAATGAGGCAGCCATTTTTTTAATTTATTTTCATAATTTGCCCCTATGGATTTATGAAATTGCATTCGCGTCCATTCGGGGTCGTCCGGAAGTGAATCGGAGCTGAAACGAATGGAACTCGATTCCCGAATAATCCTCGTAGGGGTAGTACACGAGGAATGGAGCAAAAATTGAGGCGGCCCATTTTTTGGATTTCTTTTCATAATTTGTCCCTATGGATTTATGAAATTGCATTCAGCGTACCATTCGGGGTCGTCCGTAAATGAATCGGAGCTGAAACGAATGAGACTCGGTTTCCGAAGAATCCTCGTAGGGGGTAGTACACGAGGTATGGAACAAAACTTGAGGTGGCCCATTTTTTTGATTTCTTATCATAACATGTCCCTATGGATTTATGAAATTGCATTCACGTCCATTCGGGGTCGTTCGGAAGTGAATCGGAGCTGAAGCTAATGGAACTCAGTTTCCGAATAATCCTCGTAGGGGGTAGTACACGAGGTATGGAGCAAAAATTGAGGCGGCCCGTTTTTTGGATTTCTTTTCAGAATTTGTCCCTATGGATTTATGAAATTTCATTCGTGTCCATTCGGGGTCGTGCGGAAGTGAATCAGAGCTGAAACAAATGGAACTCGGTTTCTGAATAATCCACATAGGGGGTAGTACACGAGGTATGGAGCAAAAAATGAGGTGGCCATTTTTTCAATTTATTTTCATAATTTGTCCATATGGATTTATGAAATTGCATTCGCGTCCATTCGGGGTCGTCCGGAAGTGAACCGGAGCTGAAACGAAAGGAACTCGGTTCCCGAATAATCTTCGTAGGGGGTAGTACATGAGGTGTGGAGCAAAAATTGACGCGACCCGTTTTTGGATTTCTTTTCATAATTTGTCCCTATGGATTTATGAAATTGCATTCGCGTTCATTGGGGGTCGTCCGGAAGTGAATCGGAGCTGAAATGAATGGAACTCGGTTTCCGAATAATCCTCATAGGGGGTTGTACACGAGGTACGGTGCAAAAATTGAGGCATCCCATTTTTTGGATTTCTTTCCAAAATTTGTCCCTATGGATTTATGAAATTGCATTCATTTTCATTCGGGGTCGTGCGGAAGTGAATCGGAGCTGAAACGAATGGAACTCGGTTTCCGAATAATCCTCATAGGGGGTAGTACACGAGGTATGGAGCAAAAAATGAGGCGGCCATTTTTCAATTTATTTTCATAATTTGTCCCTATGGATTTATGAAATTGCATTCGCGTCCATTCGGGGTCGTCCGGAAGTGAACCGGAGCTGAAACGAAAGGAACTCGGTTCCCGAATAATCCTCGTAGGGGGTAGTACACGAGGTATGGAACAAAAATTGACGCGGCCCGTTTTTTGGATTTCTTTTCATAATTTGTCCCTATGGATTTATGAAATTGCATTCGCGTTCATTCGGGGTCGTCCGGAAGTGAAACGGAGCTGAAATGAATGGAACTCGGTTCCCGAATAATCCTCGTAGGGGGTAGTACACGAGGTATGGAGCAAAAATTGACGCGGCCCGTTTTTTGGATTTCTTTTCATAATTTGTCCCTATGGATTTATGAAATTGCATTCGCGTTCATTCGGGGTCGTCCGGAAGTGAATCGGAGCTGAAATGAATGGAACTCGGTTTCCGAATAATCCTCATAGGGGGTTGTACATGAGGTACGGTGCAAAAATTGAGGCATCCCATTTTTTTTGGATTTCTTTCCAAAATTTGTCCCTATGGATTTATGAAATTGCATTCATTTCCATTCGGGGTCGTGCGGAAGTGAATCGGAGCTCAAACGAATGGAACTCGGTTTCCGAATAATCCTCATAGGGGGTAGTACACGAGGTATGGAGCAAAAAATGAGGCGGCCATTTTTTCAATTTATTTTCATAATTTGCCCCTATGGATTTATGAAATTGCATTCGCGTCCATTCGGGGTCGTCCGGAAGTGAATCGGAGCTGAAACGAATGGAACTCGATTCCCGAATAATCCTCGTAGGGGTAGTACATGAGGAATGGAGCAAAAATTGAGGCGGCCCATTTTTTGGATTTCTTTTCATAATTTGTCCCTATGGATTTATGAAATTGCATTCGCGTCCATTCGGGGTCGTCCGTAAATGAATCAGAGCTGAAACGAATGAGACTCGGTTTCCGAATAATCCTCGTAAGGGTAGTACACGAGGTATGGAACAAAACTTGAGGCGGCCCATTTTTTGGATTTCTTATCATAACTTGTCCCTATGGATTTATGAAATTGTATTCACGTCCATTCGGGGTCGTCGGAAGTGAATCGGAGCTGAAGCTAATAAAACTCGGTTTCCGAATAATCCTCATAGGGGGTAGTACACGAGGTATGGAGCAAAAATTGAGGCGGCCCGTTTTTTGGATTTCTTTTCATAATTTGTCCCTATGGATTTATGATATTTCATTCGTGTCCATTCGGGGTCATGCGGAAGTGAATCAGAGCTGAAACGAATGGAACTCGGTTTCCGAATAATCCTCATAGGGGGTAGTACACGAGGTATGGAGCAAAAAATGAGGCGGCCATTTTTTCAATTTATTTTCATAATTTTTCCCTATGGATTTATGAAATTGCATTCGCGTCCATTCGGGGTCGTCCGGAAGTGAACCGGAGCTGAAACGAATGGAACTCGGTTCCCGAATAATCCTCGTAGGGGGTAGTACACGAGGTATGGAGCAAAAATTTACACGGCCCGTTTTTTGGATTTCTTTTCATAATTTGTCCCTATGGATTTATGAAATTGCATTCGCGTTCATTCGGGGTCGTCCGGAAGTGAATCGGAGCTGAAATGAATGGAACTCGGTTTCCGAATAATCCTCATAGGGGGTTGTACACGAGGTACGGTGCAAAAATTGAGGCATCCCATTTTTTGGATTTCTTTCCAAAATTTGTCCCTATGGATTTATGAAATTGCATTCATTTCCATTCGTGGTCGTGCGGAAGTGAATCGGAGCTGAAACGAATGGAACTCGGTTTCCGAATAATCCTCATAGGGGGTAGTACACAAGGTATGGAGCAAAAAATGAGGCGGCCATTTTTTCAATTTATTTTCATAATTTGCCCCTATGGATTTATGAAATTGCATTCGCGTCCATTCGGGGTCGTCCGGAAGTGAATCGGAGCTGAAACGAATGGAACTCGATTCCCGAATAATCCTCGTAAGGTGTAGTACACGAGGTATGGAGCAAAAATTGAGGCGGCCCATTTTTTGGATTTCTTTTCATAATTTGTCCCTATGGATTTATGAAATTGCATTCGCGTTCATTCGGGGTCGTCCGGAAGTGAATCAGAGCTGAAACGAATGGAACTCGGTTTCCGAATAATCCTCATAGGGGGTAGTACACGAGGTATGGAGAAAAAAATGAGGCGGCCATTTTTTCAATTTATTTTCATAATTTGCCCCTATGGATTTATGAAATTGCATTCGCGTCCATTCGGGGTCGTCCGGAAGTGAATCGGAGCTGAAACGAACGGAACTCGATTCCCGAATAATCCTCGTAAGGGGTAGTACACGAGGTATGGAGCAAAAATTGAGGCGGCCCGTTTTTTGGATTTCTTTTCATAATTTGTCCCTATGGATTTATGAAATTGCATTCGCGTTCATTCGGGGTCGTCCGGAAGTGAATCGGAGCTGAAACGAATGGAACTCTGTTTCCGAATAATCCTCGTAGGGGGTTGTACACGAGGTATGGAGCAAAAATTGAGGCGGCCCATTTTTTTTATTTCTTTTCATAATTTTTCCCTATGGATTTATGATATTGCATTCGCGTCCATTCGGGGTCGTGCGAAAGTGAATCGGAGCTGAAACGAATGGAACTCGGTTTCCGAATAATCCTCGTAGGGGGTAGTACACGAGGTATGGAGCAAAAAATGAGGCGGTCGTTTTTTCAATTTCTTTTCATAATTTGTCCCTATGGATTTATGAAATTGCATTCGCGTCCATTCGGGGTCGTCCGGAAGTGAATCGGAGCTGAAACGAATGGAACTCGATTCCCGAATAATCCTCATAGGGGGTAGTACACGAGGTATGGAGCAAAAATTTAGGTGGCCCGTTTTTTGGATTTATTTTCATAATTTGTCCCTATGTATTTATGAAATTGCATTCGTGTTCATTCGGGGTCGTCCGAAGTGAATTGGAGCTGAAACGAATGGAACTCTGTTTCCGAATAATCCTCTTAGGGGGTTGTACACGGTAACACGAGGTATGGAGCAAAAATTGAAGCGACCCGTTTTTTCGATTTCTTTTCATAATTTGTCCCTATGGATTTATGAAATTGCATTCACGTCCAGTCGGGGTCGTGCGGAAGAGAATCAGAGCTGAAACGAATGGAACTCGGTTTCCGAATAATCCTCGTAGGGAGTAGTACACGAGGTATGGAACATAAAATGAGGCGGCCGTTTATTCAATTTCTTTTCATAATTTGTCCCTATGGATTTATGAAATTGCATTCGCGTCCATTCGGGGTCGTGCGGAAGTGAATCGGAGCTGAATCGAATGGAACTCGGTTTCCGAATAATCCTCGTAGGGGGTACTACACGAGGTATGGAGCAAAAATTGAGGCGGCCCTTTTTTTGAATTTCTTTTAATAATTTGTCCGTATGGATTTATGAAATTGCATTCGCGTCGATTCGGGGTCGTCCAGAAGTGAATCGGAGCTGAAACGAATGGAACTCGGTTGCTGAATAATCCTCGTAGGGGGTTGTACACGTGGTATGGAGCAAAAATTGAGGCATCCCGTTTTTTGGATTTCTTTTCATAATTTATCCCTATTGATTTATGAAATTGCATTCGCGTCCATTTGGGGTCGTCTGAAGTGAATCGATGCTGAAACAAATGGAACTCGGTTTCCGAATAATCCTAGTAGGGGGTAGTACACGAGGTATAGATCAAAAATTGAGGTGGGCCATTTTTTTGATTTCTTTTCATAATTTGTCCCTATGGATTTATGAAATTGCATTCGCGTCCATTCGGGGTTGTCCGGAAGTGAATCAGAGCTGAAACGAATGGAACTCGGTTTCCGAATATACCTCGTAGGGGGTAGTACACGAGGTATGGAGCAAAAAATGAGTCAGGCCATTTTTTCAATTTCTTTTTATAATTTGTCCCTATGGATTTATGAAATTGCATTCGCGTCCATTCGGGGTCGTCCGGAAGTGAATCGGAGCTGAAATGAATGGAACTCGGTTCCCGAATAATCCTCGTAGGGGTAGAACACGAGGTATGGAGCAAAAATTGAGGCGGCCCGTTTTTTGGATTTCTTTTCATAATTTGTCCCTATGGATTTATGAAATTGCATTCGCATTCATTCGGGGTCGTCCGGAAGTGAATCGGAGCTGAAACGAATGGAACTCGATTTTCGAATAATCCTCATAGGGGGTAGTACACGAGGTATGGAGAAAAAATTGAGCCGGCCCATTTTTTGGATTTCTTTTCATAATTTGTCCCTATGGATTTATGAAATTGCATTCGCGTCCATTCGGGGTCGTCCGGTAGTGAATCGAGGCTGAAACGAATGGAACTCGGTTTCCGAATAATCCTCGTAGGTGGTTGTACACGAGGTACGGAGCAAAAATTGAGGCGGCCCGCTTTTTGGATTTCTTTTCATAATTTGTCCCTATGGATTTATGAAATTGCATTCGCGTTCATTCGGGGTCGTCCGGAAGTGAATCAGAGCTGAAACGAATGGAACTCGGTTTCCGAATAATCCTCATAGGGGGTAGTACACGAGGTATGGAGAAAAAAATGAGGCGGCCATTTTTTCAATTTATTTTCATAATTTGCCCCTATGGATTTATGAAATTCCATTCGCGTCCATTCGGGGTCGTCCGGAAGTGAATCGGAGCTGAAACGAATGGAACTCGATTCCCGAATAATCCTCGTAAGGGGTAGTACACGAGGTATGGAGCAAAAATTGAGGCGGCCCGTTTTTTGGATTTCTTTTCATAATTTGTCCCTATGGATTTATGAAATTGCATTCGCGTTCATTCGGGGTCGTCCGGAAGTGAATCGGAGCTGAAACGAATGGAACTCGGTTTCCGAATAATCCTCGTAGGGGGTTGTACACGAGGTATGGAGCAAAAATTGAGGCGGCCCATTTTTTTTATTTCTTTTCAAAAATTTTCCCTATGGATTTATGAAATTGCATTCGCGTCCATTCGGGGTCGTGCGAAAGTGAATCGGAGCTGAAACGAATGGAACTCGGTTTCCGAATAATCCTCGTAGGGGGTAGTACACGAGGTATGGAGCAAAAAATGAGGCGGTCGTTTTTTCAATTTCTTTTCATAATTTGTCCCTATGGATTTATGAAATTGCATTCGCGTCCATTCGGGGTCGTCCGGAAGTGAATCGGAGCTGAAACGAATGGAACTCGATCCCGAATAATGCTCATAGGGGGTAGTACACGAGGTATGGAGCAAAAATTTAGGTGGCCCGTTTTTTGGATTTATTTTCATAATTTGTCCCTATGGATTTATGAAATTGCATTCGTGTTCATTCGGGGTCGTCCGAAGTGAATTGGAGCTGAAACGAATGGAACGCTTTTCCGAATAATCCTCGTAGGGGTTGTACACGGTAACACGAGGTATGGAGCAAAAATTGAAGCGACCTGTTTTTTCGATTTCTTTTCATAATTTGTCCCTATGGATTTATGAAATTGCATTCACGTCCAGTCGGGGTCGTGCGGAAGAGAATCAGAGCTGAAACGAATGGAACTCGGTTTCCGAATAATCCTCGTAGGGAGTAGTACACGAGGTATGGAACAAAAAATGAGGCGGCCGTTTATTCAATTTCTTTTCATAATTTGTCCCTATGGATTTATGAAATTGCATTCGCGTCCATTCGGGGTCGTGCGGAAGTGAATCGGAGCTGAATCGAATGGAACTCGGTTTCCGAATAATCCTCGTAGGGGGTAGTACACGAGGTATGGAGCAAAAATTGAGGCGGCCCTTTTTTTGAATTTCTTTTAATAATTTGTCCGTATGGATTTATGAAATTGCATTCGCGTCGATTCGGGGTCGTCCAGAAGTGAATTGGAGCTGAAACGAATGGAACTCGGTTGCTGAATAATCCTCGTAGGGGGTTGTACACGTGGTATGGAGCAAAAATTGAGGCATCCCGTTTTTTGGATTTCTTTTCATAATTTATCCCTATTGATTTATGAAATTGCATTCGCGTCCATTTGGGGTCGTCTGAAGTGAATCGGTGCTGAAACAAATGGAACTCGGTTTCCGAATAATCCTAGTAGGGGGTAGTACACGACGTATAGATCAAAAATTGAGGTGGGCCATTTTTTTAATTTCTTTTCATAATTTGTCCCTATGGATTTATGAAATTGCATTCGCGTCCATTCGGGGTTGTCCGGAAGTGAATCAGAGCTGAAATGAATGGAACTCGGTTTCCGAATATACCTCGTAGGGGGTAGTACACGAGGTATGGAGCAAAAAATGAGTCAGGCCATTTTTTCAATTTCTTTTTATAATTTGTCCCTATGGATTTATGAAATTGCATTCGCGTCCATTCGGGGTCGTCCGGAAGTGAATCGGAGCTGAAATGAATGGAACTCGGTTCCCGAATAATCCTCGTAGGGGTAGAACACGAGGTATGGAGCAAAAATTGAGGCGGCCCGTTTTTTGGATTTCTTTTCATAATTTGTCCCTATGGATTTATGAAATTGCATTCGCATTCATTCGGGGTCATCCGGAAGTGAATCGGAGCTGAAACGAATGGAACTCGATTTTCGAATAATCCTCGTAGGGGGTAGTACACGAGGTATGGAGCAAAAATTGAGCCGGCCCATTTTTTGGATTTCTTTTCATAATTTGTCCCTATGGATTTATGAAATTGCATTCGCGTCCATTCGGGGTCGTCCGGAAGTGAATCGAGGCTGAAACGAATGGAACTCGGTTTCCGAATAATCCTCGTAGGTGGTTGTACACGAGGTACGGAGCAAAAATTGAGGCGGCCCGCTTTTTGGATTTCTTTTCATAATTTGTCCCTATGGATTTATAAAATTGCATTCGCGTTCATTCGGGGTCGTCCGGAAGTGAATCGGAGCTGAAACGAATGGAACTCGGTTTCTGAAAAATCCTCGTAGGGGGTTGAACACGAGGTATGGAGCAAAAATTGAGGTGGCCCATTTTTTGGATTTCTTTTCATAATTTTTCCCTAAGGATTTATGAAATTGCATTCGCGTCCATTCGGGGTCGTGCGAAAGTGAATCAGAGCTGAAACGAATGGAACTCGGTTTCCGAATAATCCTCGAATGGGGTAGTACACGAGGTATGGAGCAAAAAATGAGGCGGTCGTTTTTTCAATTTCTTTTCATAATTTTTCCCTATGGATTTATAAAATTGCTTTCGCGTCCATTGGGGTTCGTCCGGAAGTGAATCGGAGCTGGAACGAATGGAACTCGGTTACCGAATAATCCTCGTAGGGGATAGTACACGAGGTATGGAGCAAAAATTTAGGCGGCCCATTTTTTGGATTTATTTTCATAATTTGTCCCTATGGATTTATGAAATTGCATTCGTGTTCATTCGGGTTCGTCCGAAGTGAATTGGAACTGAAACGATTGGAACTCTGTTTCCGAATAATCCTCGTAGGGGGTTGTACACGGTAACACGAGGTATGGAGCAAAAATTGAAGCGACCCGTTTTTTTGATTTCTTTTCATAATTTGTCCCTATGGATTTATGAAATTGCATTCATGTCCACTCGGGGTCGTGCGGAAGAGAATCAGAGCTGAAACGAATGGAACTCGGTTTCCGAATAATCCTCGTAGGGAGTAGTACACGAGGTATGGAACAAAAAATGAGGCGGCCGTTTATTCAATTTCTTTTCATCATTTGTCCCTATGGATTTATGAAATTACATTCGCGTCCATTCGGGATCGTGCGGAAGTGAATCGGAGCTGAATCGAATGGAACTCGGTTTCCGAATAATCCTCGTAGGGGGTAGTACACGAGGTATGGAGCAAAAATTGAGGCGGCTCTTTTTTTGAATTTCTTTTCATAATTTGTCCGTATGGATTTATGAAATTGCATTCGCGTCGATTCGGGGTCGTCCAGAAGTGAATCGGAGCTGAAACGAATGGAACTCGGTTTCTGAATAATCCTCGTAGGGGGTTGTACACGTGGCATGGAGCAAAAATTGAGGCATCCTGTTTTTTAGATTTCTTTTCATAATTTATCCCTATTGATTTATGAAATTGCATTCGCGTCCATTCGGGGTCGTCCGAAGTGAATCGGTGCTGAAACAAATGGAACTCGGTTTCCGAATAATCCTAGTAGGGGGTAGTACACGAGGTATGGATCAAAAATTGATGTTGGCAGTTTTTTTTATTTCTTTTCATAATTTGTCCCTACGGATTTATGAAATTGCATTCGCGTCCATTCGGGGTCGTCCGGAAGTGAATCAGAGCTGAAACGAATGGAACTCGGTTTCCGAATATACCTCGTAGAGGGTAGTACACGGGGTATGGAGCAAAAAATGAGTCAGGCCATTTTTTCAATTTCTTTTTATAATTTGTCCCTATGGATTTATGAAATTGCATTCGCGTCCATTCGGGGTCGTCCGGAAGTGAATCGAGGCTGAAACGAATGGAACTCGGTTTCCGAATAATCCTCGAATGGGGTAGTACACGAGGTATGGAGCAAAAAATGAGGCGGTCGTTTTTTCAATTTCTTTTCATAATTTTTCCCTATGGATTTATAAAATTGCTTTCGCGTCCATTGGGGTTCGTCCGGAAGTGAATCGGAGCTGGAACGAATGGAACTCGGTTACCGAATAATCCTCGTAGGGGATAGTACACGAGGTATGGAGCAAAAATTTAGGCGGCCCATTTTTTGGATTTATTTTCATAATTTGTCCCTATGGATTTATGAAATTGCATTCGTGTTCATTCGGGTTCGTCCGAAGTGAATTGGAACTGAAACGATTGGAACTCTGTTTCCGAATAATCCTCGTAGGGGGTTGTACACGGTAACACGAGGTATGGAGCAAAAATTGAAGCGACCCGTTTTTTTGATTTCTTTTCATAATTTGTCCCTATGGATTTATGAAATTGCATTCATGTCCACTCGGGGTCGTGCGGAAGAGAATCAGAGCTGAAACGAATGGAACTCGGTTTCCGAATAATCCTCGTAGGGAGTAGTACACGAGGTATGGAACAAAAAATGAGGCGGCCGTTTATTCAATTTCTTTTCATCATTTGTCCCTATGGATTTATGAAATTACATTCGCGTCCATTCGGGATCGTGCGGAAGTGAATCGGAGCTGAATCGAATGGAACTCGGTTTCCGAATAATCCTCGTAGGGGGTAGTACACGAGGTATGGAGCAAAAATTGAGGCGGCTCTTTTTTTGAATTTCTTTTCATAATTTGTCCGTATGGATTTATGAAATTGCATTCGCGTCGATTCGGGGTCGTCCAGAAGTGAATCGGAGCTGAAACGAATGGAACTCGGTTTCTGAATAATCCTCGTAGGGGGTTGTACACGTGGCATGGAGCAAAAATTGAGGCATCCTGTTTTTTAGATTTCTTTTCATAATTTATCCCTATTGATTTATGAAATTGCATTCGCGTCCATTCGGGGTCGTCCGAAGTGAATCGGTGCTGAAACAAATGGAACTCGGTTTCCGAATAATCCTAGTAGGGGGTAGTACACGAGGTATGGATCAAAAATTGATGTTGGCAGTTTTTTTTATTTCTTTTCATAATTTGTCCCTACGGATTTATGAAATTGCATTCGCGTCCATTCGGGGTCGTCCGGAAGTGAATCAGAGCTGAAACGAATGGAACTCGGTTTCCGAATATACCTCGTAGAGGGTAGTACACGGGGTATGGAGCAAAAAATGAGTCAGGCCATTTTTTCAATTTCTTTTTATAATTTGTCCCTATGGATTTATGAAATTGCATTCGCGTCCATTCGGGGTCGTCCGGAAGTGAATCGAGGCTGAAACGAATGGAACTCGGTTTCCGAATAATCCTCGTAGGTGGTTGTACACGAGGTACGAAGCAAAAATTGAGGTGGCTCGTTTTTTGGATTTCTTTTCATAATTTGTCCCTATGGATTTATGAAATTGCATTCGCGTCCATTTGGGGTCGTGCGGAAGTGAATCGGAGCCGAAACGAATGGAACTCGGTTTCCGAATAATACTCGTAGGGGTAGTACACAAGGTATGGAGCAAAAATTGAGGCGGCCCTTTTTTTGAATTTCTTTTCATAATTTGTCCGTATGGATTTATGAAATTGCATTCGCGTCGATTCGGGGACGTCCAGAAGTGAATCGGAGCTGAAACGAATGGAACTCGGTTTCTGAAAAATCCTCGTAGGGGGTTGAACACGAGGTATGGAGCAAAAATTGAGGTGGCCCATTTTTTAGATTTCTTTTCATAATTTTTCCCTAAGGATTTATGAAATTGCATTCGCGTCCATTCGGGGTCGTGCGAAAGTGAATCAGAGCTGAAACGAATGGAACTCGGTTTCCGAATAATCCTCGAATGGGGTAGTACACGAGGTATGGAGCAAAAAATGAGGCGGTCGTTTTTTCAATTTCTTTTCATAATTTGTCCCTATGGATTTATAAAATTGCTTTCGCGTCCATTGGGGTTCGTCCGGAAGTGAATCGGAGCTGGAACGAATGGAACTCGGTTACCGAATAATCCTCGTAGGGGATAGTACACGAGGTATGGAGCAAAAATTTAGGCGGCCCATTTTTTGGATTTATTTTCATAATTTGTCCCTATGGATTTATGAAATTGCATTCGTGTTCATTCGGGTTCGTCCGAAGTGAATTGGAACTGAAACGATTGGAATTCTGTTTCCGAATAATCCTCGTAGGGGGTTGTACACGGTAACACGAGGTATGGAGCAAAAATTGAAGCGACCCGTTTTTTTGATTTCTTTTCATAATTTGTCCCTATGGATTTATGAAATTGCATTCATGTCCACTCGGGGTCGTGCGGAAGAGAATCAGAGCTGAAACGAATGGAACTCGGTTTCCGAATAATCCTCGTAGGGAGTAGTACACGAGGTATGGAACAAAAAATGAGGCGGCCGTTTATTCAATTTCTTTTCATCATTTGTCCCTATGGATTTATGAAATTACATTCGCGTCCATTCGGGATCGTGCGGAAGTGAATCGGAGCTGAATCGAATGGAACTCGGTTTCCGAATAATCCTCGTAGGGGGTAGTACACGAGGTATGGAGCAAAAATTGAGGCGGCCCTTTTTTTGAATTTCTTTTCATAATTTGTCCGTATGGATTTATGAAATTGCATTCGCGTCGATTCGGGGTCGTCCAGAAGTGAATCGGAGCTGAAACGAATGGAACTCGGTTTCTGAATAATCCTCGTAGGGGGTTGTACACGTGGCATGGAGCAAAAATTGAGGCATCCTGTTTTTTAGATTTCTTTTCATAATTTATCCCTATTGATTTATGAAATTGCATTCGCGTCCATTCGGGGTCGTCCGAAGTGAATCGGTGCTGAAACAAATGGAACTCGGTTTCCGAATAATCCTAGTAGGGGGTAGTACACGAGGTATGGATCAAAAATTGATGTTGGCAGTTTTTTTGATTTCTTTTCATAATTTGTCCCTACGGATTTATGAAATTGCATTCGCGTCCATTCGGGGTCGTCCGGAAGTGAATCAGAGCTGAAACGAATGGAACTCGGTTTCCGAATATACCTCGTAGAGGGTAGTACACGGGGTATGGAGCAAAAAATGAGTCAGGCCATTTTTTCAATTTCTTTTTATAATTTGTCCCTATGGATTTATGAAATTGCATTCGCGTCCATTCGGGGTCGTCCGGAAGTGAATTGAGGCTGAAACGAATGGAACTCGGTTTCCGAATAATCCTCGTAGGTGGTTGTACACGAGGTACGAAGCAAAAATTGAGGTGGCTCGTTTTTTGGATTTCTTTTCATAATTTGTCCCTATGGATTTATGAAATTGCATTCGCGTCCATTTGGGGTCGTGCGGAAGTGAATCGGAGCCGAAACGAATGGAACTCGGTTTCCGAATAATACTCGTAGGGGTAGTACACAAGGTATGGAGCAAAAATTGAGGCGGCCCTTTTTTTGAATTTCTTTTCATAATTTGTCCGTATGGATTTATGAAATTGCATTCGCGTCGATTCGGGGACGTCCAGAAGTGAATCGGAGCTGAAACGAATGGAACTCGGTTTCTGAAAAATCCTCGTAGGGGGTTGAACACGAGGTATGGAGCAAAAATTGAGGTGGCCCATTTTTTGGATTTCTTTTCATAATTTTTCCCTAAGGATTTATGAAATTGCATTCGCGTCCATTCGGGGTCGTGCGAAAGTGAATCAGAGCTGAAACGAATGGAACTCGGTTTCCGAATAATCCTCGAATGGGGTAGTACACGAGGTATGGAGCAAAAAATGAGGCGGTCGTTTTTTTCAATTTCTTTTCATAATTTGTCCCTATGGATTTATAAAATTGCTTTCGCGTCCATTGGGGTTCGTCCGGAAGTGAATCGGAGCTGGAACGAATGGAACTCGGTTACCGAATAATCCTCGTAGGGGATAGTACACGAGGTATGGAGCAAAAATTTAGGCGGCCCATTTTTTGGATTTATTTTCATAATTTGTCCCTATGGATTTATGAAATTGCATTCGTGTTCATTCGGGTTCGTCCGAAGTGAATTGGAACTGAAACGATTGGAACTCTGTTTCCGAATAATCCTCGTAGGGGGTTGTACACGGTAACACGAGGTATGGAGCAAAAATTGAAGCGACCCGTTTTTTTGATTTCTTTTCATAATTTGTCCCTATTGATTTATGAAATTGCATTCATGTCCACTCGGGGTCGTGCGGAAGAGAATCAGAGCTGAAACGAATGGAACTCGGTTTCCGAATAATCCTCGTAGGGAGTAGTACACGAGGTATGGAACAAAAAATGAGGCGGCCGTTTATTCAATTTCTTTTCATCATTTGTCCCTATGGATTTATGAAATTACATTCGCGTCCATTCGGGATCGTGCGGAAGTGAATCGGAGCTGAATCGAATGGAACTCGGTTTCCGAATAATCCTCGTAGGGGGTAGTACACGAGGTATGGAGCAAAAATTGAGGCGGCCCTTTTTTTGAATTTCTTTTCATAATTTGTCCGTATGGATTTATGAAATTGCATTCGCGTCGATTCGGGGTCGTCCAGAAGTGAATCGGAGCTGAAACGAATGGAACTCGGTTTCTGAATAATCCTCGTAGGGGGTTGTACACGTGGCATGGAGCAAAAATTGAGGCATCCTGTTTTTTAGATTTCTTTTCATAATTTATCCCTATTGATTTATGAAATTGCATTCGCGTCCATTCGGGGTCGTCCGAAGTGAATCGGTGCTGAAACAAATGGAACTCGGTTTCCGAATAATCCTAGTAGGGGGTAGTACACGAGGTATGGATCAAAAATTGATGTTGGCAGTTTTTTTGATTTCTTTTCATAATTTGTCCCTACGGATTTATGAAATTGCATTCGCGTCCATTCGGGGTCGTCCGGAAGTGAATCAGAGCTGAAACGAATGGAACTCGGTTTCCGAATATACCTCGTAGAGGGTAGTACACGGGGTATGGAGCAAAAAATGAGTCAGGCCATTTTTTCAATTTCTTTTTATAATTTGTCCCTATGGATTTATGAAATTGCATTCGCGTCCATTCGGGGTCGTCCGGAAGTGAATTGAGGCTGAAACGAATGGAACTCGGTTTCCGAATAATCCTCGTAGGTGGTTGTACACGAGGTACGAAGCAAAAATTGAGGTGGCTCGTTTTTTGGATTTCTTTTCATAATTTGTCCCTATGGATTTATGAAATTGCATTCGCGTCCATTTGGGGTCGTGCGGAAGTGAATCGGAGCCGAAACGAATGGAACTCGGTTTCCGAATAATACTCGTAGGGGTAGTACACAAGGTATGGAGCAAAAATTGAGGCGGCCCTTTTTTTGAATTTCTTTTCATAATTTGTCCGTATGGATTTATGAAATTGCATTCGCGTCGATTCGGGGACGTCCAGAAGTGAATCGGAGCTGAAACGAATGGAACTCGGTTTCTGAAAAATCCTCGTAGGGGGTTGAACACGAGGTATGGAGCAAAAATTGAGGTGGCCCATTTTTTGGATTTCTTTTCATAATTTTTCCCTAAGGATTTATGAAATTGCATTCGCGTCCATTCGGGGTCGTGCGAAAGTGAATCAGAGCTGAAACGAATGGAACTCGGTTTCCGAATAATCCTCGAATGGGGTAGTACACGAGGTATGGAGCAAAAAATGAGGCGGTCGTTTTTTTCAATTTCTTTTCATAATTTGTCCCTATGGATTTATAAAATTGCTTTCGCGTCCATTGGGGTTCGTCCGGAAGTGAATCGGAGCTGGAACGAATGGAACTCGGTTACCGAATAATCCTCGTAGGGGATAGTACACGAGGTATGGAGCAAAAATTTAGGCGGCCCATTTTTTGGATTTATTTTCATAATTTGTCCCTATGGATTTATGAAATTGCATTCGTGTTCATTCGGGTTCGTCCGAAGTGAATTGGAACTGAAACGATTGGAACTCTGTTTCCGAATAATCCTCGTAGGGGGTTGTACACGGTAACACGAGGTATGGAGCAAAAATTGAAGCGACCCGTTTTTTTGATTTCTTTTCATAATTTGTCCCTATTGATTTATGAAATTGCATTCATGTCCACTCGGGGTCGTGCGGAAGAGAATCAGAGCTGAAACGAATGGAACTCGGTTTCCGAATAATCCTCGTAGGGAGTAGTACACGAGGTATGGAACAAAAAATGAGGCGGCCGTTTATTCAATTTCTTTTCATCATTTGTCCCTATGGATTTATGAAATTACATTCGCGTCCATTCGGGATCGTGCGGAAGTGAATCGGAGCTGAATCGAATGGAACTCGGTTTCCGAATAATCCTCGTAGGGGGTAGTACACGAGGTATGGAGCAAAAATTGAGGCGGCCCTTTTTTGAATTTCTTTTCATAATTTGTCCGTATGGATTTATGAAATTGCATTCGCGTCGATTCGGGGTCGTCCAGAAGTGAATCGGAGCTGAAACGAATGGAACTCGGTTTCTGAATAATCCTCGTAGGGGGTTGTACACGTGGCATGGAGCAAAAATTGAGGCATCCTGTTTTTTAGATTTCTTTTCATAATTTATCCCTATTGATTTATGAAATTGCATTCGCGTCCATTCGGGGTCGTCCGAAGTGAATCGGTGCTGAAACAAATGGAACTCGGTTTCCGAATAATCCTAGTAGGGGGTAGTACACGAGGTATGGATCAAAAATTGATGTTGGCAGTTTTTTTGATTTCTTTTCATAATTTGTCCCTACGGATTTATGAAATTGCATTCGCGTCCATTCGGGGTCGTCCGGAAGTGAATCAGAGCTGAAACGAATGGAACTCGGTTTCCGAATATACCTCGTAGAGGGTAGTACACGGGGTATGGAGCAAAAAATGAGTCAGGCCATTTTTTCAATTTCTTTTTATAATTTGTCCCTATGGATTTATGAAATTGCATTCGCGTCCATTCGGGGTCGTCCGGAAGTGAATCGAGGCTGAAACGAATGGAACTCGGTTTCCGAATAATCCTCGTAGGTGGTTGTACACGAGGTACGAAGCAAAAATTGAGGTGGCTTGTTTTTTGGATTTCTTTTCATAATTTGTCCCTATGGATTTATGAAATTGCATTCGCGTCCATTTGGGGTCGTGCGGAAGTGAATCGGAGCTGAAACGAATGGAACTCGGTTTCCGAATAATACTCGTAGGGGTAGTACACGAGGTATGGAGCAAAAATTGAGGCGGCCCTTTTTTTGAATTTCTTTTCATAATTTGTCCGTATGGATTTATGAAATTGCATTCGCGTCAATTCGGGGACGTCCAGAAGTGAATCGGAGCTGAAACGAATGGAACTCGGTTTCTGAAAAATCCTCGTAGGGGGTTGAACACGAGGTATGGAGCAAAAATTGAGGTGGCCCATTTTTTGGATTTCTTTTCATAATTTTTCCCTAAGGATTTATGAAATTGCATTCGCGTCCATTCGGGGTCGTGCGAAAGTGAATCAGAGCTGAAACGAATGGAACTCGGTTTCCGAATAATCCTCGAATGGGGTAGTACACGAGGTATGGAGCAAAAAATGAGGCGGTCGTTTTTTCAATTTCTTTTCATAATTTGTCCCTATGGATTTATAAAATTGCTTTCGCGTCCATTGGGGTTCGTCCGGAAGTGAATCGGAGCTGGAAGGAATGAATGGAACTCGCGTACACGAGGTATGGAGCAAAAATTTAGGCGGCCCATTTTTTGGATTTATTTTCATAATTTGTCCCTATGGATTTATGAAATTGCATTCGTGTTCATTCGGGTTCGTCCGAAGTGAATTGGAACTGAAACGAATGGAACTCTGTTTCCGAATAATCCTCGTAGGGGGTTGTACACGGTAACACGAGGTATGGAGCAAAAATTGAAGCGACCCATTTTTTTGATTTCTTTTCATAATTTGTCCCTATGGATTTATGAAATTGCATTCATGTCCACTCGGGGTCGTGCGGAAGAGAATCAGAGCTGAAACGAATGGAACTCGGTTTCCGAATAATCCTCGTAGGGAGTAGTACACGAGGTATGGAACAAAAAATGAGGCGGCCGTTTATTCAATTTCTTTTCATCATTTGTCCCTATGGATTTATGAAATTACATTCGCGTCCATTCGGGGTCGTGCGGAAGTGAATCGGAGCTGAATCGAATGGAACTCGGTTTCCGAATAATCCTCGTAGGGGGTAGTACACGAGGTATGGAGCAAAAATTGAGGCGGCCCTTTTTTTGAATTTCTTTTCATAATTTGTCCGTATGGATTTATGAAATTGCATTCGCGTCGATTCGGGGTCGTCCAGAAGTGAATCGGAGCTGAAACGAATGGAACTCGGTTTCTGAATAATCCTCGTAGGGGGTTGTACACGTGGCATGGAGCAAAAATTGAGGCATCCTGTTTTTTAGATTTCTTTTCATAATTTATCCCTATTGATTTATGAAATTGCATTCGCGTCCATTCGGGGTCGTCCGAAGTGCATCGGTGCTGAAACAAATGGAACTCGGTTTCCGAATAATCCTAGTAGGGGGTAGTACACGAGGTATGGATCAAAAATTGATGTTGGCCGTTTTTTTGATTTCTTTTCATAATTTGTCCCTACGGATTTATGAAATTGCATTCGCGTCCATTCGGGGTCGTCCGGAAGTGAATCAGAGCTGAAACGAATGGAACTCGGTTTCCGAATATACCTCGTAGAGGGTAGTACACGGGGTATGGAGCAAAAAATGAGTCAGGCCATTTTTTCAATTTCTTTTTATAATTTGTCCCTATGGATTTATGAAATTGCATTCGCGTCCATTCGGGGTCGTCCGGAAGTGAATCGGAGCTGAAACGAATTGAACTCGGTTCCCGAATAATCCTCGTAGGGGGTAGAACACGAGGTATGGAGCAAAAATTGAGGCGGCCCATTTTTTGGATTTCTTTTCATAATTTGTCCCTATGGATTTATGAAATTGCATTCGCGTTCATTCGGGGTCGTCCGGAAGTGAATCGGAGCTGAAACGAACGGAACTCGGTTTTCGAATAATCCTCGTAGGGGGTAGTACACGAGATATGGAGCAAAAATTGAACCGGCCCGTTTTTTGGATTTCTTTTCATAATTTGTCCCTATGGATTTATGAAATTGCATTCGCGTCCATTCGGGGTCGTCCGGAAGTGAATCGAGGCTGAAACGAATGGAACTCAGTTCCCGAATAATCCTCGTAGGTGGTTGTACACGAGGTACGGAGCAAAAATTGAGGCGGCCCACTTTTTGGATTTCTTTTCATAATTTGTCCCTATGTATTTATGAAATTGCATTCGCGTTCATTCGGGGTCTTCCGGAAGTGAATCGGAGCTGAAACGAATGGAACTCGGTTTCCGAATAATCGTCGTAGGGGGTAGTACACGAGGTATGGATCAAAAATTGAGGTTGGTCGTTTTTTTGATTTCTTTTCATAATTTGTCCCTACGGATTTATGATATTGCATTTCCGTCCATTCAGGGTCGTCCGAAAGTGAATCAGAGCTGAAACGAATGGAACTCGGTTTCCGAATATACCTCGTAGAGGGTAGTACACGAGGTATGGAGCAAAAAATGAGTCAGGCCATTTTTTCAATTTCTTTATATAATTTGTCCCTAAGGATTTATGAAATTGCATTCGCGTCCATTCGGGGTCGTCCGGAAGTGAATCGGAGCTGAAACGAATGGAACTCGGTTCCCGAATAAAACACGAGGTATGGAGCAAAAATTGAGGCGTCCCATTTTTTGGATTTCTTTTCATAATTTGTCCCTATGGATTTATAAAATTGCATTCGCGTTCATTCGGGGTCGTCCGGAAGTGAATCGGAGCTGAAACGAATGGAACTCGGTTTTCGAATAATCCTCGTAGGGGTAGTACACGAGGTATGGAGCGAAAATTGAACCGGCCCGTTTTTTGGATTTCTTTTCATAATTTGTCCCTATGTATTTATGAAATTGCATTCGCGTCCATTCGGGGTCGTCCGGAAGTGAATCGAGGCGGAAACGAATGGAACTCGGTTTCCGAATAATCCTCGTAGGTGGTTGTACACGAGGTACGGAGCAAAAATTGAGGCGGCCCGCTTTTTGGATTTCTTTTCATAATTTGTCCCTCTCGATTTATGAAATTGCATTTGCGTCCATTCGGGGTCGTCCGGAAGTGAATCGAGGCTGAAACGAATGGAACTCGGTTTCCGAATAATCCTCGTAGGTGGTTGTACACGAGGTACGAAGCAAAAATTGAGGCGAACCGTTTTTTGGATTCCTTTTCATAATTTGTCCCTATGGATTTATGAAATTACATTCGCGTCCATTCGGGGTCGTGCGGAAGTGAATCGGAGCTGAAACGAATGGAACTCGGTTTCCGAATAATCCTCGTAGGGATAGTACACGAGGTATGGAGCAAAAATTGAGGCGGCCCTTTTTTTGAATTTCTTTTCATAATTTGTCTGTATGGATTTATGAAATTGCATTCGGGTCGATTCGGGGTCGTCCAGAACTGAATCGGAGCTGAAACGAATGGAACTCGGTTTTTGAATAATCCTCGTAGGGGGTTGTACACGAGGTATGGAGCAAAAATTGAGGCGTCCCATTTTTGGATTTCTTTTCATAATTTTTCCCTATGGATTTATGAAATTGCATTCGTGTCCATTCGGGGTCGTGCAAAAGTGAATCGGAACTGAAACGAATGGAACTCGGTTTCCGAATAATCCTCGTATGGGGTAGTACACGAGGTATGGAGCAAAAAATGAGGCGACCGTTTTTTCAATTTCTTTTCATAATTTGTCCCTATGGATTTATGAAATTGCTTTCGCGTCCATTGGGGGTCGTCCGGAAGTGAATCGGAGCTGAAACGAATGGAACTCGGTTACCGAATAATCCTCGTAGGGGATAGTACACGAGGTATGGAGCAAAAAATGAGGCGGCCGTTTATTCAATTTATTTTCATAATTTGTCCCTATGGATTTATGAAATTGCATTCGCGTCCATTCGGGGTCGTGCGGAAGTGAATCGGAGCTGAATCGAATGGAACTCGGTTTCCGAATAATCCTCGTACGGGGTAGTACACGAGGTATGGAGCAAAAATTGAGGCGGCCCTTTTTTTGAATTTCTTTTCATATTTTGTCCGTATGGATTTATGAAATTGCATTCGCGTCGATTCGGGGTCATCCAGAAGTGAATCGGAGCTGAAACGAATGGAACTCGGTTTCTGAATAATCCTCGTAGGGGGTTGTACACGTGGTATGGAGCAAAATTTGAGGCATCCCGTTTTTTGGATTTCTTTTTATAATTTATCCCGATTGATTTATGAAATTGCATTCGCGTCCATTCGGGGTCGTCCAAAGTGAATCGGTGCTGAAACAAATGGAACTCGGTTTCCGAATAATCCTAGTAGGGGGTAGTACACGAGGTATGGATCAAAAATTGAGGTTGGCCATTTTATTGATTACTTTTCATAATTTGTCCCTACGGATTTATGAAATTGCATTCGCGTCCATTCGGGGTCGTCCGGAAGTGAATCAGAGCTGAAACGAATGGAACTCGGTTTCCGAATATACCTCGTAGAGGGTAGTACACGAGGTATGGAGCAAAAAATGAGTCAGGCCATTTTTTCAATTTCTTTTTATAATTTGTCCCTATGGATTTATGAAATTGCATTCGCGTCCATTCGGGGTCGTCCGGAAGTGAATCGGAGCTGAAACGAATTGAACTCGGTTCCCGAATAATCCTCGTAGGGGGTAGAACACGAGGTATGGAGCAAAAATTGAGGCGGCCCATTTTTTGGATTTCTTTTCATAATTTGTCCCTATGGATTTATGAAATTGCATTCGCGTTCATTCGGGGTCGTCCGGAAGTGAATCGGAGCTGAAACGAATGGAACTCGGTTTTCGAATAATCCTCGTAGGGGGTAGTACACGAGATATGGAGCAAAAATTGAACCGGCCCGTTTTTTGGATTTCTTTTCATAATTTGTCCCTATGGATTTATGAAATTGCATTCGCGTCCATTCGGGGTCGTCCGGAAGTGAATCGAGGCTGAAACGAATGGAACTCAGTTCCCGAATAATCCTCGTAGGTGGTTGTACACGAGGTACGGAGCAAAAATTGAGGCGGCCCACTTTTTGGATTTCTTTTCATAATTTGTCCCTATGTATTTATGAAATTGCATTCGCGTTCATTCGGGGTCGTCCGGAAGTGAATCGGAGCTGAAACGAATGGAACTCGGTTTCCGAATAATCGTCGTAGGGGGTAGTACACGAGGTATGGATCAAAATTGAGGTTGGTCGTTTTTTTGATTTCTTTTCATAATTTGTCCCTACGGATTTATGATATTGCATTTCCGTCCATTCAGGGTCGTCCGAAAGTGAATCAGAGCTGAAACGAATGGAACTCGGTTTCCGAATATACCTCGTAGAGGGTAGTACACGAGGTATGGAGCAAAAAATGAGTCAGGCCATTTTTTCAATTTCTTTATATAATTTGTCCCTAAGGATTTATGAAATTGCATTCGCGTCCATTCGGGGTCGTCCGGAAGTGAATCGGAGCTGAAACGAATGGAACTCGGTTCCCGAATAAAACACGAGGTATGGAGCAAAATTGAGGCGTCCCATTTTTTGGATTTCTTTTCATAATTTGTCCCTATGGATTTATAAAATTGCATTCGCGTTCATTCGGGGTCGTCCGGAAGTGAATCGGAGCTGAAACGAATGGAACTCGGTTTTCGAATAATCCTCGTAGGGGTAGTACACGAGGTATGGAGCGAAAATTGAACCGGCCCGTTTTTTGGATTTCTTTTCATAATTTGTCCCTATGTATTTATGAAATTGCATTCGCGTCCATTCGGGGTCGTCCGGAAGTGAATCGAGGCGGAAACGAATGGAACTCGGTTTCCGAATAATCCTCGTAGGTGGTTGTACACGAGGTACGGAGCAAAAATTGAGGCGGCCCGCTTTTTGGATTTCTTTTCATAATTTGTCCCTCTCGATTTATGAAATTGCATTTGCGTCCATTCGGGGTCGTCCGGAAGTGAATCGAGGCTGAAACGAATGGAACTCGGTTTCCGAATAATCCTCGTAGGTGGTTGTACACGAGGTACGAAGCAAAATTGAGGCGAACCATTTTTTGGATTCCTTTTCATAATTTGTCCCTATGGATTTATGAAATTACATTCGCGTCCATTCGGGGTCGTGCGGAAGTGAATCGGAGCTGAAACGAATGGAACTCGGTTTCCGAATAATCCTCGTAGGGATAGTACACGAGGTATGGAGCAAAAATTGAGGCGGCCCTTTTTTTGAATTTCTTTTCATAATTTGTCTGTATGGATTTATGAAATTGCATTCGGGTCGATTCGGGGTCGTCCAGAACTGAATCGGAGCTGAAACGAATGGAACTCGGTTTTTGAATAATCCTCGTAGGGGGTTGTACACGAGGTATGGAGCAAAAATTGAGGCGTCCCATTTTTTGGATTTCTTTTCATAATTTTTCCCTATGGATTTATGAAATTGCATTCGTGTCCATTCGGGGTCGTGCGAAAGTGAATCGGAACTGAAACGAATGGAACTCGGTTTCCGAATAATCCTCGTATGGGGTAGTACACGAGGTATGGAGCAAAAAATGAGGCGACCGTTTTTTCAATTTCTTTTCATAATTTGTCCCTATGGATTTATGAAATTGCTTTCGCGTCCATTGGGGGTCGTCCGGAAGTGAATCGGAGCTGAAACGAATGGAACTCGGTTACCGAATAATCCTCGTAGGGGATAGTACACGAGGTATGGAGCAAAAAATGAGGCGGCCGTTTATTCAATTTCTTTTCATAATTTGTCCCTATGGATTTATGAAATTGCATTCGCGTCCATTCGGGGTCGTGCGGAAGTGAATCGGAGCTGAATCGAATGGAACTCGGTTTCGAATAATCCTCAGTACGGGGTAGTACACGAGGTATGGAGCAAAAATTGAGGCGGCCCTTTTTTTGAATTTCTTTTCATATTTTGTCCGTATGGATTTATGAAATTGCATTCGCGTCGATTCGGGGTCATCCAGAAGTGAATCGGAGCTGAAACGAATGGAACTACGGTTTCTGAATAATCCTCGTAGGGGGTTGTACACGTGGTATGGAGCAAAATTTGAGGCATCCCGTTTTTTGGATTTCTTTTTATAATTTAATCCCGATTGATTTATGAAATTGCATTCGCGTCCATTCGGGGTCGTCCAAAGTGAATCGGTGCTGAAACAAATGGAACTCGGTTTCCGAATAATCCTAGTAGGGGGTAGTACACGAGGTATGGATCAAAAATTGAGGTTGGCCATTTTATTGATTACTTTTCATAATTGTCCCTACGGATTTATTGAAATTGCATTCGCGTCCATTCGGGTTCGTCCGGAAGTGAATCAGAGCTGAAACGAATGGAACTCGGTTTCCGAATATACCTCGTAGAGGGTAGTACACGAGGTATGGAGCAAAAATGAGTCAGGCCATTTTTTCAATTTCTTTTTATAATTTGTCCCTATGGATTTATGAAATTGCCTTCGCGTCCATTCGGGGTCGTCCGGATGTGAATCGGAGCAGAAACGAATGGAACTCGGTTCCCGAATAAAACACGAGGTATGGAGCAAAAATTGAGGCATCCCGTTTTTTGGATTTCTTTTCATAATTTGTCCCTATGGATTTATGAAATTGCATTCGCGTTCATTCGGGGTCGTCCGGAAGTGAATCGGAACTGAAACGAATGGAACTCGGTTTTCGAATAATCCTCGTAGGGGGTAGTACACGAGGTATGGAGCAAAAATTGAACCGGCCCTTTTTTGGATTTCTTTTCATAATTTTTCCCTA
>NW_027419955.1:0-38683 GCF_009905375.1 Apium graveolens
TGTGGCCAAATTGACTCGTATAAATGTGGTACCAAGAGGTGGTTAAAGGATGTTAAATTGCATGTTGATGATGTTAAAAGGTCAATTGTACCAATATATGGTGGCAAGTGACTCTTATAGGGTGCAAAGTGACTCATAATATGTGAAGAGTGACTTACATGGTTGATTAGAGCCAAAATGTGGCCTAAAATTGACTCGTATAAATGTGGTACCAAGAGGTGGTTAAAGGATGTTAAATTGCATGTTGATGATGTTAAAAGGTCAATTGTACCAATATATGGTGGCAAGTGACTCTTATAGGGTGCAAAGTGACTCTAATATGGTGAAGAGTGACTTACATGGTTGATTAGAGCCAAAATGTGGCCTAAAATTGACTCGTATAAATGTGGTACCAAGAGGTGGTTAAAGGATGTTAAATTGCATGTTGATGATGTTAAAAGGTCAATTGTACCAATATATGGTGGCAAGTGACTCTTATAGGGTGCAAAGTGACTCTAATATGGTGAAGAGTGACTTACATGGTTGATTAGAGCCAAAATGTGGCCAAAATTGACTCGTATAAATGTGGTACCAAGAGGTGGTTAAAGGATGTTAAATTGCATGTTGATGATGTTAAAAGGTCAATTGTACCAATATATGGTGGCAAGTGACTCTATAGGGTGCAAAGTGACTCTAATATGGTGAAGAGTGACTTACATGGTTGATTAGAGCCGAAATGTGGTCCTAAACTTAACTAGTATAAATGTGGTACCAAGAGGTGGGTTAAAGGATGTTAAATTGCATGTTGATGATGTTAAAAGTTCAATTGTACCAATATATGGTGGGCAAGTGACTCTTATAGGGTGCAAAGTGACTCTAATATGGTGAAGAGTGACTTACATGGTTGATTAGAGCCAAAATGTGGCCTCCAAATTGACTCGTATAAATGTGGTACCAAGAGGTGGGTTAAAGGATGTTAAATTGCATGTTGATGATGTTAAAAGGTCAATTGTACCTATATATGGTGGCAAGTGAATCTTATAGGGTGCAAAGTGACTCTAATATGGTGAAGAGTGACTTTACATGGTTGATTAGAGCCAAAATGTGGTCCTAAATTGACTCGTATAATGTGGTACCAATAGGTGGGTAAAGGATGTTTTAAATTGCATGTTGATAATGTATAAAAGTTCCAATTGTCACCAATCTATGGTGGCAATGACTCTTAATAGGGTGCCAAAGTGACTCTAATATGGTGAATTAGTGACTTACAATGGTTTGATTAGCTGGCCAAAATGTGGTCCAAAATGACTTCGACTCAATAAATGTTGTTAGGTACCAAGAGGTGGGGTTAAGTAAGGAATGAATTAAAATTGCATGTGATTAATGTTTAAAAGTTCAATTTTACCAATTATAGGTGGCAAAGTGACTCTATAGGGTGCAACGTGACTCTAATATGGTGAAGAGTGACTTTACAATGGTTGATTAGAGGCCAAATGTGGCCGAAATGACTCAGTATAAATATTGTACCAAGAGGTGGTTAAAGGAGGTTAAATTGCATGTAATGATGTTAAAAGGTCAATTGTACCAATATATGGTGGCAAGTGACTCTTATAGGGTGCCAAAGTGACTCGAATATGGTGAAGAGTGACTTACATGGTTGATTAGAGCCAAAATGTGGCCTAAATTGACTCGTATAAATGTGTACCAAGAGGTGGTTAAAGGTATGTTAAATTGCATGTTGATGATGTTAAAAGGTCAATTGTACCAATATATGGTGGCCAGCTGACTGCTTATAAGGGTGCAAAGTGACTATAATCTGGTGAAGAGTGACTTACATGGTTGATTAGAGCCAAATGTGGACTAAAATTGACTCGTATAAATGTGGTACCAAGAGGTGGTTAAGAGTATGTTTAAATTGCATTTTGATGTGTTAAAAGGTCAATGTACAATATATGGTGGCAAGTGACTCTTATAGGGTGCAAAGTGACCCTAATATGGTGAAGTAGTGATTTATATGGTTGATTAGAGCCAAAATGTGGTCCAAAATTGACTAGTATAAATGTGGTACCAAGAGGTGGGTTTAAAGCATGTTAAATTGCATGTTGATAATGTTACAAGTCAATTGTACCCAATCTATGGTGGCAAGTGACTCTTATTGGGTGCAAAGTGACTCTAATCTGGTGAAGAGTGACTTACATGGTTGATTAGAGCCAAAATGTGGCCCTAAAATTGACTCGTATAAATGTGGTACCAAGAGGTGGTTAAAAGTATGTTAAATTGCATGTTGATGATGTTACAAGGTCAATTGTACCAATATATGTGGCAAGTAACTCTTATCGGGTGCAAAGTGACTCTAATATGGTGAGAGTGACTTACATGGTTGATTAGAGCCAAAATGTATCCTAAAATTGACTCGTATTAAATGTGGTACCAAGAGGTGGTTAAAGGAAGTAAATTGCATGTATATGATGTTAAAAGGTCAATTGTACCAATATATGGTGGCAAGTGACTCTATAGGGTGCTAAAGTGACTCTAATATGGTTGAAGAGTGACTTACATGGTTGATAGAGCAAAATTGGCCTAAAATTGACTCGTATAAATGTGGTACAAGAGGTGGTTAAAGGAAGTAAATTGCATGTATATGACATTTAAAAGGTCAATTGTACCAATATATGGTAGCAAGTGACTCTTATAGGGTGCAAAGTGACTCTAATATGGTGAAGAGTGACTTACATGGTTGATTAGAGCCAAAATGTGGCCAAAACTTGACTCGTATAAATGTGGTACCAAGAGGTGGGTAAAGGAGTTAAATTGCATGTTGATGATGTTAAAAGTTCAATTGTACCAATATCTGGTGGCAAGTGACTCTTATAGGGTGCAAAGTGACTCTAATATGGTGAAGAGTGACTACATGGTTGATTAGAGCCAAAATGTGGCCTAAAATTGACTCGTATAAATGTGGTACCAAGAGGTGGTTAAAGGATGTTAAATTGCATGTTGATGATGTTAAAAGGTCAATTGTACATATATATGGTGGCAAGTGACTCTTATAGGGTGCAAAGTGACTCTAATATGGTGAATAGTGACTTTATATGGTTGATTAGAGCCAAATGTGGTCCTAAAATTGACTCGTATAAATGTGGTACCAAGAGGTGGGTTAAAGGATGTTAAATTGCATGTTGATAATGTTAAAGTTCAATTGTACCATATATATGGTGGCAAGTGACTCTTATAGGGTGCAAGTGACTCTAATATGGTGAAGAGTGACTTACTATGGTGATTAGGCAGCCAAAATGTGGTCCAAAATTGACTCATATAAATGTGGTACAAGAGGTGGGTAAAGGATGTAAATTGCATGTATATGATGTTAAAAGTTCAATTGTACCAATATATGGTGGCAAGTGACTCTTATAGGTGCAAAAGTGACTCTAATATGGTGAAGAGTGACTTACATGGTTGATTAGAGCCAAAATGTGGTCCGAAAATTGACTCGATATAAATGTGGTACCAAGAGGTGGGTTAAAGTATGTTAAATGCATGTTGATGATGTTTAAAGGTCAATTGTACAATATATGGTGGCAAGCGACTGTTATAAGGTGCAAAGTGACTCTAATATGGTGAAGAGTGACTTACATGGTTGATTAGAGCCAAAATGTGGACTAAATTGACTCGTATAAATGTGGTACCAAGAGGTGGTTAAAGGATGTTAAATTGCATTTTGATGATGTTAAAAGGTCAATTGTACCTATATATGGTGGCAAGTGACTCTTATAGGGTGCAAAGTGACTCTATATGGTGAATAGTGATTTATATGGTTGATTAGAGCCAAAATGTGGTCCAAAATTGACTAGTATAAATGTGGTACCAAGAGGTGGGTAAAGATGTTAAATTGCATGTTGATAATGTTACAAGTTCAATTGTACAATATATGGTGGCAAGTGACTCTTATTGGGTTGCAAAGTGACTCTAATATGGTGAAGAGTGACTTACATGGTTGATTAGAGCCAAAATGTGGCCTAAATTGACTCGTATAAATGTGGTACCAAGAGGTGGTTAAAGTATGTTAAATTGCATGTTGATGATGTTAAAAGGTCAATTGTACCAATATATGGTGGCAAGTAACTCTTATAGGGTGCAAAGTGATTCTAATATGGTGAAGAGTGACTTACATGGTTGATTAGAGCCAAAATGTATCCTAAAATTGACTCATATAAATGTGGTACCAAGAGGTGGTTAAAGGAAGTAAATTGCATGTATATGATGTTAAAAGGTCAATTGTACCAATATATGGTGGCAAGTGACTCTTATAGGGTGCAAAGTGACTCTAATATGGTGAAGAGTGACTTACATGGTTGATTAGAGCCAAAATGTGGCCTAAAATTGACTCGTATAAATGTGGTACCAAGAGGTGGTTAAAGGAAGTAAAATTGCATGTATATGCATTTAAAAGGTCAATTGTACCAATATATGGTAGCAAGTGACTCTTATAGGGTGCAAAGTGACTCTAATATGGTGAAGAGTGACTTACATGGTTGATTAGAGCCAAAATGTGGCCAAAACTTGACTCGTATAAATGTGGTACCAAGAGGTGGTAAAGGATGTTAAATTGCATGTTGATGATGTTAAAAGTTCAATTGTACCAATATATGGTGGCAAGTGACTCTTATAGGGTGCAAAGTGACTCTAATATGGTGAAGAGTGACTTACATGGTTGATTAGAGCCAAAATGTGGCCTAAACTTGACTCGTATAAATGTGGTACCAAGAGGTGGTTAAAGGATGTTAAATTGCATGTTGATGATGTTAAAAGGTCAATTGTACATATATATGGTGGCAAGTGACTCTTATAGGGTGCAAAGTGACTCTAATATGGTGAATAGTGATTTACTATGGTTGATTAGAGCCAAAATGTGGTCCAAAATTGACTCGTATAAATATGGTACCAAGAGGTGGGTAAAGGATGTTAAATTGCATGTGATAATGTTAAAAGTTCAATTGTACCAATATATGGTGGCAAGTGACTCTTATAGGGTGCAAAGTGACTCTAATATGGTGAAGAGTGAATTACATGGTTGATTAGAGCCAAAATGTGGTCCAAAATTGACTCATTATAAATGTGGTACCAAGAGGTGGGTTAAAGGATGTTAAATGCATGTGATATGATGTTAAAAGGTTCAATTGTACCAATATATGGTGGCAAGTGACTCTTATAGGGTGCAAAGTGACTCTAATATGGTGAAGAGTGACTTACATGGTGATTAGAGCCAAAATGTGGCCCGAAAATTGACTCATATAAATGTTGGTACCAAGAGGTGGTTAAAGGATGTTAAATGCATGTATATGATGTTAAAAGGTCAATTGTACCAATATATGGTGGCAAGTGACTCTTATAGGGTGCAAGTGACTCGAATCTGGTGAAGAGTGACTTACATGGTTGATTAGAGCCAAAATGTGGCCTAAAATTGACTCGTATAAATGTGGTACCAAGAGGTGGTTAAAGTATGTTAAATTGCATGTTATGATGTTAAAAGGTCAATTGTACCAATATATGGTGGCAAGCTGACCTTATAAGGAGGCAAAGTGACTCTAATATGGTGAAGAGTGACTACATGGTTGATTAGAGCCAAAAATGTGGCCTAAAATTGACTCGTATAATGTCGGTACCAAGAGGTGGTTAAAGGATGTTAAATTACATGTTGATGATGTTAAAAGGTCAATTGTACCAATATATGCTGGCAAGTGACACTTATAGGGTGCAAAGTGAATCTAATACGGTGAAGAGTGACTTACATGGTTGATTAGAGCCGAAAGTTGGCCTAAAATTGACTCGTATAAATGTGGTGCCAAGAGGTGGTTAAAGGATGTTAAATTGCATTTTTATGATGTTAAAGATTAATTGTACCTATATATGGTGGCAAGTGACTCTTATAGTGTAGAAAGTGACTCTAATATGGTGAATAGTGATTTACATGGTTGATTAGAGCCAAAATGTGGTCCAAAATTACTCGTATAAATGTGGTACCAAGAGGTGGGTAAAGGATGTTAATGCATGTTGATGATGTTAAAGTTCAATTGTACCAATATATGGTGGGAAGTGACTCTTTTTTTTTTTTTTTTTAAGTGACTCTAATATGGTGAAGAGTGACTTACATGGTTGATTAGAGCCAAATGTGGCCTAAAATTGACTCGTATAAATATGGTACCAAGAGGTGGTTAAAGGATGTAAATTGCATTTTGATGATGTTAAAAGGTCAATTGTACCTATATATGGTGGCAAGACTCTTATAGGGTGCAAATCTAATATGGTGAATAGTGATTTACATGGTTGATTAGAGCCAAAATGTGGTTCAAAATTGACTCGTATAAATGTGGTACCAAGAGGTGGGTAAAGGATGTTAAATTGCATGTTGATAATGTTAAAAGTTCAATTGTACCAATATATGGTGGCAAGTGACTCTTATAGGGTGCAAAGTGACTCCTAATATGGTGAAGAGTGACTTACATGGTTGATTAGAGCCAAAATGTGGCCTAAAATTGACTCGTATAAATGTGGTACCAAGAGGTGGTTAAAGGATGTTAAACTGCATTTTGATGATGTTAAAAGGTCAATTGTACCTATATATGGTGGCAAGTGACTCTTATAGGGTGCAAAGTGAATCTAATATGGTGAATAGTGATTTACATGATTGATTAGAGCCAAAATGTGGTCCAAAATTGACTCGTATAAATGTGGTACCAAGACGTGGGTAAAGGATGTTAAATTGCATGTTTCTAATGTTAAAAGTTCAATTGTACCAATATATGGTGGCAAGTGACTCTTATAGGTGCAAAGTGACTCTAACATGGTGAAGAGTGACTTACATGGTTGATTAGAGCCAAAATGTGGCCTAAAATTGACTCGTATAAATGTGGTACCAAGAGGTGGTTAAAGTATGTTAAATTGCATGATGATGATGTTAAAAGTTCAATTGTACCAATATATGGTGGCAAGTGACTCTTATAGGGTGCAAAGTGACTCTAATATGGTGAAGAGTGACTTACATGGTTGATTAGAGCCAAAATGTGGCCTAAAATTGACTCGTATAAATGTGGTACCAAGAGGTGGTTAAAGGAAGTAAAATTGCATGTATACGATGTTAAAAGGCAATTGTACCAATATATGGTGGCAAGTGACTCTTATAGGGTGCAAAGTGACTCTAATATGGTGAAGAGTGACTTACATGGTTGATTAGAGCCAAAATGTGGCCCAAAATTGACTCATATAAATGTGGTACCAAGAGGTGGGTAAAGGATGTTAAATTGCATGTTGATGATGTTAAAAGTTCAATTGTACCAATATATGGTGGCAAGTGACTCTTATAGGGTGCAAAGTGACTCTAATATGGTGAAGAGTGACTTACATGGTTGATTAGAGCCAAAATATGGCCCTAAAATTGACTCGTATAAATGTGGTACCAAGAGGTGGTTAAAGTATGTTAAATTGCATTTTGATGATGTTAAAAGGTCAATTGTACCTATATATGGTGGCAAGTGACTCTTATAGGGTGCAAAGTGACTCTAATATGGTGAATAGTGATTTACATGGTTGATTAGAGCCAAAATACGGTCCAAAATTGACTCGTATAAATGTGGTACCAAGAGGTGGGTAAAGGATGTTAAATGCATGTTGATAATGTTAAAAGTTCAATTGTACCAATATATGGTGGCAAGTGACTCTTATAGGGTGCAAGTGACTCTAATATGGTGAAGAGTGACTTACATGGTTGATTAGAGCCAAAATGTGGCCCAAAATTGACTAATATAAATGTGGTACCAAGAGGTGGTTAAAGGAAGTAAAATTGCATGTATATGATGTTAAAAGGTCAATTGTACCAATATATGGTGGCAAGTGACTCTTATAGGGTGCAAAGTGACTCTAATATAGTGAAGAGTGATTTACATGGTTGATTAGAGCCAAAATGTGGCCCAAAATTGACTCGTATAAATGTGGTACCAAGAGGTGGTTTAAAGGAGGTTAAATTGCATGTGATGATGTTTAAAAGGTCAATTGTACCAATATATTGTGGCAAGTGACTCTTATAGGGTGCAAAGTGACTCGAATATGGTGAAGAGTGACTTACATGCTTGATTAGAGCCAAAATGTGGCCTAAAATTGACTCGTATAAATGTGGTACCAAGAGGTGGTTAAAGTATGTTAAATTGCATGTTGATGATGTTAAAAGGTCAATTGTACCAATATATGGTGGCAAGTGACTCTTATAGGGTGCAAAGTGACTCTAATATGGTGAAGAGTGACTTACATGGTTGATTAGAGCCAAAATGTGGCCCTAAAATTGACTCGTATAAATGTGGTACCAAGAGGTGGTTAAAGGATGTTAAATTGCCTGTTGATGATGTTAAAGGTCAATTGTACCAATATATGCTGGCAAGTGACACTTATAGGGTGCAAAGTGACTATAATACGGTGAAGAGTGACTTACATGGTTGATTAGAGCCGAAAGTTGGCCTAAAATTGACTCGTATAAATGTGGTACGAAGAGGTGGTTAAAGGATGTTAAATTGCATTTTGATGATGTTAAAAGGTTAATTGTACCTATATATGGTGGCAAGTGACTCTTATAGGGTACAAAGTGACTCTAATATGGTGAATAGTGCTTTACATGGTTGATTAGAGCCAAAATGTGGTCCAAAATTAACTCGTATAAATGTGGTACCAAGAGGTGGGTAAAGGATGTTAAATTGCATGTTGATGATGTTAAAAGTTCAATTGTACCAATATATGGTGGGAAGTGACTCTTATAGGTTGCAAAGTGACTCTAATATGGTGAAGAGTGACTTACATGGTTGATTAGAGCCAAAATGTGGCCTAAAATTGACTCATATAAATGTGGTACCAAGAGGTGGTTAAAGGATGTTAAATTGCATTTTGATGATGTTAAAAGGTCAATTGTACCTATATATGGTGGCAAGTGACTCTTATAGCGTGCAAATCTAATATGGTGAATAGTGATTTACATGGTTGATTAGAGCCAAAATGTGGTCCAAAATTGACTCGTATAAATGTGGTACCAAGAGGTGGGTAAAGGATGTTAAATTGCATGTTGATAATGTTAAAAGTTCAATTGTACCAATATATGGTGGCAAGTGACTCTTATAGGGTGCAAAGTGACTCTAATATGGTGAAAAGTGACTTACATGGTTGATTAGAGCCAAAATGTGGCCTAAAATTGACTCGTATAAATGTGGTACCAAGAGGTGGTTAAAGTATGTTAAATTGCATGTTGATGATGTTAAAAGGTCAATTGTACCAATATATGGTGGCAAGTGACTCTTATAGGGTGCAAAGTGACTCTAATATGGTGAAGAGTGACTTACATGGTTGATTAGAGCCAAAATGTGGCCTAAAATGGACTCGTATAAATGTGGTACCAAGAGGTGGTTAAAGGAAGTAAATTGCATGTATATGATGTTAAAAGGTCAATTGTACCAATATATGGTGGCAAGTGACTCTTATAGGGTGCAAAGTGACTCTAATATGGTGAAGAGTGACTTACATGGTTGATTAGAGCCAAAATGTGGTCCAAAATTGACTCGTATAAATGTGGTACCAAGAGGTGGGTAAAGGATGTTAAATTGCATGTTGATAATGTTAAAAGTTCAATTGTACCAATATATGGTGGCAAGTGACTCTTATAGGGTGCAAAGTGACTCTAATATGGTGAAGAGTGACTTACATGGTTGATTAGAGCCAAAATGTGGCCTAAAATTGACTCGTATAAATGTGGTACCAAGAGGTGGTTAAAGTATGTTAAATTGCATGTTGATGATGTTAAAAGGTCAATTGTACCAATATATGGTGGCAAGTGACTCTTATAGGGTGCAAAGTGACTCTAATATGGTGAAGAGTGACTTACATGGTTGATTAGAGCCAAAATGTGGCCTAAAATGACTCGTATAAATGTGGTACCAAGAGGTGGTTAAAGGAAGTAAAATTGCATGTATATGATGTTAAAAGGTCAATTGTACCAATATATGGTGGCAAGTGACTCTTATAGGGTGCAAAATGACTCTAATATGGTGAAGAGTGACTTACATGGTTGATTAGAGCCAAAATGTGGCCCAAAATTGACTCGTATAAATGTGGTACCAAGAGGTGGGTAAAGGATGTTAAATTGCATGTTGATGATGTTAAAAGGTCAATTGTACCAATATATGGTGGCAAGTGACTCTTATAGGGTGCAAAGTGACTCTAATATGGTGAAGAGTGACTTACATGGTTGATTAGAGCCAAAATGTGGCCTAAAATGGACTCGTATAAATGTGGTACCAAGAGGTGGTTAAAGGAAGTAAAATTGCATGTATATGATGTTAAAAGGTCAATTGTACCAATATATGGTGGCAAGTGACTCTTATAGGGTGCAAAATGACTCTAATATGGTGAAGAGTGATTTACATGGTTGATTAGAGCCAAAATGTGGTCCAAAATTGACTCGTATAAATGTGGTACCAAGAGGTGGGTAAAGGATGTTAAATTGCATGTTGATAATGTTAAAAGTTCAATTGTACCAATATATGGTGGCAAGTGACTCTTATAGGGTTCAAAGTGACTCTAATATGGTGAAGAGTGACTTACATGGTTGATTAGAGCCAAAATGTGGCCTAAAATTGACTCATATAAATGTGGTACCAAGAGGTGGCTAAAGGAAGTAAAATTGCATGTATATGATGTTAAAAGGTCAATTGTACCAATATATGGTGGCAAGTGACTCTTATAGGGTGCAAAGTGACTCTAATATGGTGAAGAGTGATTTACATGGTTGATTAGAGCCAAAATGTGGCCCAAAATTGTCTCGTATAAATGTGGTACCAAGAGGTGGTTAAAGGAGGTTAAATTGCATGTTGATGATGTTAAAAGGTCAATTGTACCAATATATAGTGGCAAGTTACTCTTATAGGGTGCAAAGTGACTCGAATTTGGTGAAGAGTGACTTACATGGTTGATTAGAGACAAAATTTGGCCTAAAATTGACTCGTATAAATGTGGTACCAAGAGGTGGTTAAAGTATGTTAAATTTCATGTTGATGATGTTAAAAGGTCAATTGTACCAATATATGGTGGCAAGTGACTCTTATAGGGTGCAAAGTGACTCTAATATGGTGAAGAGTGACTTACATGGTTGATTAGAGCCAAAATGTGGCCTAAAATTGACTCGTATAAATGTGGAACCAAGAGGTGGTAAAGGATGTTAAATTGCATGTTGATGATGTTAAAAGGACAATTGTACCAATATATGCTGGCAAGTGACACTTATAGGGTGCAAAGTGAATCTAATACGGTGAAGAGTGACTTACATGGTTGATTAGAGCCGAAAGTTGGCCTAAAATTGACTCGTATAAATGTGGTACCAAGAGGTGGTTAAAGGATGTTAAATTGCATTTTGATGATGTTAAAAGGTTAATTGTACCTATATATGGTGGCAAGTGACTCTTCTAGGGTACGAAGTGACTCTAATATGGTGAATAGTGATTTACATGGTTGATTAGAGCCAAAATGTGGTCCAAAATTAACTCGTATAAATGTGGTACCAAGAGGTGGGTAAAGGATGTTAAATTGCATGTCGATGATGTTAAAAGTTCAATTGTACCAATATATGGTGGGAAGTGACTCTTATAGGGTGCAAAGTGACTCTAATATGGTGAAGAGTGACTTACATGGTTGATTAGAGCCAAAATGTGGCCTAAAATTGACTCGTATAAATGTGGTACCAAGAGTGGTTAAAGGATGTTAAATTGCATTTTCATGATGTTAAAAGGTCAATTGTATCTATATATGGTGGCAGGTGACTCTTATAGGGTGCAAAGTGAATCTAATATGGTGAATAGTGATTTACATGGTTGATTAGAGCCAAAATGTGGTCCAAAATTGACTCGTATAAATGTGGTACCAAGAGGTGGGTAAAGGATGTTAAATTGCATGTTGATAATGTTAAAAGTTCAATTGTACCAATATATGGTGGCAAGTGACTCTTATAGGGGCAAAGTGACTCTAATATGGTGAAGAGTGACTTACATGGTTGATTAGAGCCAAAATGTGGCCTAAAATTGACTCGTATAAATGTGGTACCAAGAGGTGGTTAAAGTATGTTAAATTGCATGTTGATGATGTTAAAAGGTCAATTGTACCAATATATGGTGGCAAGTGACTCTTATAGGGTGCAAAGTGACTCTAATATGGTGAAGAGTGACTTACATGGTTGATTAGAGCCAAAATGTGGCCTAAAATTGACTCGTATAAATGTGGTACCAAGAGGTGGTTAAAGGATGTTAAACTGCATTTTGATGATGTTAAAAGGTCAATTGTACCTATATATGGTGGCAAGTGACTCTTATAGGGTGCAAAGTGAATCTAATATGGTGAATAGTGATTTACATGGTTGATTAGAGCCAAAATGTGGTCCAAAATTGACTCGTATAAATGTGGTACCAAGACGTGGGTAAAGGATGTTAAATTGCATGTTTCTAATGTTAAAAGTTCAATTGTACCAATATATGGTGGCAAGTGACTCTTATAGGTGCAAAGTGACTCTAACATGGTGAAGAGTGACTTACATGGTTGATTAGAGCCAAAATGTGGCCTAAAATTGACTCGTATAAATATGGTACCAAGAGGTGGTTTAAAGGATGTTAAATTGCATTTTGATGATGTTAAAAGGTCAATTGTACCTATATATGGTGGCAAGACTCTTATAGGGTGCAAATCTAATATGGTGAATAGTGATTTACATGGTTGATTAGAGCCAAAATGTGGTTCAAAATTGACTCGTATAAATGTGGTACTGTTATGGATTAAAACTACTATATATAATTGCTGTATTTAATACTAAGGAACGTGAGCTCCAAGGCTCGATTTGACTGCTCTTGTGTTTCGTGACTCAATCTGCCTTAACAAGATGCCTACGTACCTTGCTGATTGCCAAGGATCAAGTCAAAAAACGTAGTTCTGATGGGTGGGGGTGAGACCCCTTATATAGATGTTGGTGGTCCTTGAATTGGACTTGGTATAGGAGACTTGGTGGACAAGCCTTTGAATTAGGATAGACTTAGGAGTCCTAGGAAGTAGGAAGCTGATCCCTTATCCTTTTAGGTCCCCTTGAGGCTAATCTATAAGGATTTATATCCTTATCGGGACTCTTCTCAATAGCTGATTTTTCCCTTATTAATTAATTACGAAATTAATTAATAATTAGGGCTTTTGGGCCTTTTTTATTCCATCAGGCCTGATCTGGTCCATCAGGCTTAACCTTTCTGGTCTGAGCTTCATATATCTTTTTATTGGGCCTAGTAGCCCACAGCTTGTACAATTAATGCAGTATTTAATTATACAATCATAATTTATTTATCCATATCATTTGCCCCCCAACTTTTGGGAAACATTGAATAGGTTTCGCAGAAGTTAGGTCTATTTGTTCCCTTACAGGGTTTCGTTTTTCCGTAAAGTGTGGAGCGACCTACACGTTTACAACGAATTTTTCCTTTTATTTAGGAATTATTTTGATTTCCAGGAATTTTTCCCTTATTTCCGGGATTTTTCCCTAATTTCTGGAATTTTCCCTAATTTTTCTGGGATTTTCCCTAATTTTTCTGGGATTTTTCCTTATTTTTCTGGGATTTATCCTTAATTTCTGGATTTTTCCCTTAATGTCTGGATTTTTCCCTTAATTTCTGGGATTTATCCTTAATTTCTGGAATTTTCCCTTAATTTCCGGGATTTTTCCCTTAATTTCTGGATTTTTCCCTTAATTTCTGGGATTTATCCTTAATTTCTGGAATTTATCCTTAATTTCTGGATTTATTCCTTAATTTCTGGAATTTATCCTTAATTTCTGGATTTATTCCTTAATTTCTGGAATTTATCCTTAAATTCTGGATTTATTCCTTAATTTCTGAAAATATTAACATTTTTCAAAAATTATTTTAAGGAATTTCCTGATTTTTTTTTTTTAATACAGTTTTCGACCAGGAATCCATTCGGCCAGGATCCTGGTCGAATTAACCTTCTTTCAGCCCTGGTCGAAGGAAATTCGAGCAGGAATATTCGAGCAGAGGTCCTGGTCGAATTTCGGCCAGGATTTTTTTCCCCTTTTTTTTTTTTTTTTTTTTTCGACTAGGATTTTCGCCCTTTTCGGTCAGGATCTCCGTTTTTGACCGAATTAACCTTCATTTGTTGCCCAGGTCGATGCAAATTCGGGCAGGGCTCATTCGACCAGGATTTTATTTGGTTTCCTGGTCGACCGGGTCAAAAACATTCTGCCATTCTTGATCGAATAAAACAGCTATTTTCCCTTTTTCGACCAGGAAATTTTTTGGTCAGGGTTTGAGGTCAGAATTCTTTGTTTTGACCGAATTAGCCGCCTTTCTTGCCTTGGTCGAAGCTATTTCGAGCAGGATTGTTTCGACCAGGGTTTTCAGTTGATTTCTAGTCGAATGAGTCTCAATTCAGGTCGAATTAAGCTTATTTTTCAGCCCTGATCGACAAGATTTCGACCTCAGGAGTTTTGATCAGGATTCCTTTGTGTTTCCTGGTCGAATTGGTCTGTAATCTATTAATTTCTTGCATATTTCTATGATTTGGGCCCTTATCCTGGGCTGTATTCTTTTGAGCTCATTTTAACTGGGCTTATCCTCTTACTGGGCTTCATAGGCCTATTTCTTAAATCTGGGCCTTATTTGTCAACTAATTGGGCCCTCTTTCTGGGCTTTCTTGGACTGGGCCTCTATCATGCTTTAATTCCAAAGCCCGTTCAAACTTGGGTTGGGCTTGAACTCTTAAGCCTAACTTCCAGAATATTCTGGAATCTTCCATATCATTCCAGATTTTTCCATACTTTTCTAAGACTTTTCTAAGACTTTTCTAAAATATTCTGGAACATTCCAGATCCTTCCATTTTTGGGCCCATATGGGCTTTTTTGAGGCCCAAATCCCCTTCTTCTTGGCTATAAAGAGGTGGGATGAGAGTGTGATTCCTCACACCTCTCATTTCATTTCTTCAATCATCCAACAAATTTCTTCTCATCCTTCCTCCAACTTTCTAGCCTTTCCTCTCTCAAATCCCTCCTTTAGTTTTCCAACCTCTCCTTCAGGCTTTTTCTAGCTTTCTAATGGCTGACAAGAATTCCAAGAGGGCGGCAAAGATAGCCTCGGCTTCAAAACGAGGTAAGGATATCGATATTCGTTCTTCGTATATGTCTTTGATCGATATGATTAACACTAGGGGGGATGAATATCCTTCCACTGCACATCTCGACTCCTTTAATCACTGTAATACTTGGCATAACATAGATTTCAATAAACTAAATGCTCGTTATAACGTCCCTCCCCCTTTAGACTAGTTCCAGTCTCTGGTGGTGACCGTACTTGCCACTGGAGGCCTGATACTCTCTTCATCTACACCGACGCCCTTAATGCTGGGCTTAGGTTCCCTTTCCATCCTTTTATCCCTCATCTTTTGGCTGACTTACAAATCAACCCGTGTCAGCTTCCTCCAAACGCCTGGAGGAATATTCTATGTTTTATGGTTTGTTGTCTTAGGGAGGGCTTTCCTCTTTCTGTAGCCGTTTTTAGGAAAGTCTTTCAATGTTACAATAGTTCTTCCAATATTTGTGGCTGGGTTTATGTCAAACAAAGGCCCAAAAGCAAACATATCTTTAACAGCGCCTCTATTCCTGATAATAATCCAAATTGGAGGAATAGTTTCGTCGGGTTACGTTGGGAGAATGGCGATTGGGGCACGCTCTTTCGATCTTCCTTCGGGAAGGTCAGTGATGGTAGCCTCAAATCCATTCACTTAACTCCTGAAGAAACTATCATTTATAATGGGCTCACTCAGGATGATGGCACCACCACCAGCTGGACTCTTTTAGAAGAGTTTTCCCTGATTCATGTGGGACTATCCTCTGTTTCTCAACAGGGTATTTCTCTTCCCTTCTCAATTTTTCTTTATTCCACGCATTATTAACATCACTTATTTTGTCTTTTGCTTTGTTTCAGCTGCTAAAGAGATTAACGAGGACAATGTCCCCTTGGTCGAGGAAACAGCTAGGATGAAGAAAGCTCGGTTAGCAGGCCTAGACACCCGAGGAAAGGCGACAGAGCCTATCTTCTTGAGAAAGCACAAGGAGCCTATGGGGGAGGCTTCAACTGAAGGAGCTGAGGGCCATAATGCTCCTATCACTGCTGCTGCCCCTGCTGCTGCTGCTACAGGCGCCTTTCAGCCTCTCTGGGGATTCCGCCGAGGGGATACCGTGGTTGGTTCCACGAAGCATGCTTGGGATTGGTCCTACCATAGCGTGACTCCAAAGGACTTTACTGATGTGGTGGCCACCCCTGACCTTGAGAGGATTAAGCTCATGGGAGCCCAATCTCTGGCTTCGGTATGCCTTCTCTTTTTTAAACTTATTTCTCGTTCTTGTAGCACTTTCTTGCCTTATACTTTGTTAATTGTTTTGTTTCAGTCTAACGCCTACTTTCAAGGCGCTGTGAGGCAAGCCGAATCATGGAAGCGGGCTTCTGATAAGGCCGATAATGCCCTCAGGAGGCAGCAGAAGAAGTATGCTACCCTGGAGAAGAAGCTCAAGCGCAAGGAGGAAGAACTCGGAGAGTCTAACGCCGAGCTGGTGGTACTTCGGGCGGAGAAGGATAAAGCTATAGACAATTATCTGGACTCGGAGGAGTTTGCCCAATCTATGAGGATTAGGGATGATTCAGTCTTTCCCGAGTTTTTTAGGACTGGTTGGGACACGGCCCTTGGGACCGTGAACGAGGCTTGTCCTGATATTAACCCGGCGGACTACATCTGCCCTGACGACGAGGCTTTGCTACAGAGGTTTCGTACCCGAGTAGTTGTCTCGGACCATGTTCCTCAGGATCCACTTCTTCCTCCTCCCGAGTCTTCTTCCAGACCTGCTGAGGATGACAGCTCTTCCTCCTCCGAGACGACGGAGACATCTAGCGAGAGCGGAGAAGACGATGATATGGACGCCGAGGGCACCTCAGCTCCTTAGAGCTTTTTCAGCCCTGCGTGGCTTTTTTTATTTTCGAGACTTTATTTATCAAACTTTTGTAACATCTATCAGATCTATCTCATTTATCACCTTTTATGCTTGCATCCATGCATTTGATTTTTATTTGTTAGGCCACAAACATACTTTGAAGAACTTATGAATTTCATAAAATTGTTTGGGATTCGTCCCTTACACAAGTCTTAATAAATTTAGTAATAAAACTAAAACATATAAATCCTAAGCAAGCAAAGCTTCAAGGTGCTTTTCAACCTACTCGCCATCCCGACGAGTGAAAATCGTACTTCGACCATCTCACACGTAGTAAACCTTCAGGTTTTGTGCGTGCCAGGTTCTCGGGACTTCAAAACCATCCATAGTCTCCAGCTTGTAGGTTCCTCTACCCTGAACGCTCTTGACTCTATATGGCCCTTCCCAATTTGGGGCAAGCTTTCCTTTCTGGCCGACACCAGAAGCCTCTATTTTTCTCAAGACTAGGTCACCTTGTTTGAAAAACCTCTCTTTAACCCTTAGGTTGTAGTAGAATGAAGCCTTTTTCTGATATTCTACTATCTTTGCGTGTGCTTTATCTCGTACTTCATCGATTAGATCCAGGGCTAACTTCTGCCCTTCCTCATTTTCTTTCTCATCAAAAGCCTGAATCCTTGGAGAAGAATGTGATATCTCCACGGGAACTACCGCTTCCGCCCCATATGCCAACATGAAAGGAGTTGCATTTGTCGTGACTCTACAGGTAGTCCTATAGGCCCACAATATGGGAAGTATCTCATCCACCCAGTTATTTCTTGACTTTTCGATCCTCTTCTTTAGTCCATCCAGGATTATCCGATTTGCTACCTCTGCTTGCCCATTGGCTTGCGGGTGAGCCACAGAGGTGAACCGTAACTCAATTTCATTTTCTTCGCAATACTTCTTGAATTCTTCGTTGTTGAATTGTGTTCCATTGTCAGTGACGAGGATACGGGGAATTCCATATCGGCACATAATATTTTCCCACAGGAATTGTGCAACCTGCTTAGTTGTGATTTTGGCCAAAGGTTTGGCTTCGATCCACTTGGTGAAATAATCAATGGCTACAATCAGAAACCTCCTTTGTGCCGTGGCCATAGGAAAAGGCCCTAGAATATCCATCCCCCACATAGCAAAGGGAATAGGTGAGTTGATAGAGGTCAGCATCTCGGGGGGTTGTCTGGCGACTGGTGCATGCTTCTGACAACGATCACACTTCTTTACATATTCTTTGGCATCAGCCATCATTTCTGGCCAATAGAAGCCTAAACGAGTTATCTTATGAGCCAAGGCCCTGCCCCCCAAGTGTTGCCCGCAAATGCCTTCATGCACTTCCTCAAGAGCCAAGCGTGCTTCATCGGGCCTGAGACACCTCAAGTAAGGAACCACGAAAGATCTTTTATATAGAATCCCATCTATCAAAGAGTACCTTAGTGCTCGAACAGTTAACTTCCGTGCCTCAATTGTATCGCTTGGCAACCAACCGGTCTGAATGTGAGCCTTGATGGGATCAATCCATGACGTCCCCAAGCCTACGGGAACCACAAGCTTAACATCTATGCTTCGTGTCTTCAAAACACGGAAGTACACACTTCCTGAACTTTCTTCAATCTCAGATGAAGCAAACTTTGATAGCGCATCTGCTTTAGCATTTTCTTCCCTTGGAATGTGTTCAACATGGCATTCATTAAATTGGGTCATCACAGCCCTTACTAGGCGAACATACTTTGCCATCGTATCATCCCTTGCTTCAAATTCTCCCTTTACCTGGGATATGATCAACTTCGAGTCTCCACGGACCTTTAAGTTTTTGACTCTAAGTGTCCCAGCTAGACCAAGGCCAGCAATCAGGGCTTCATACTCTGCCTCATTGTTTGTGGTTGGGAAGTCTAGCTTCATGGCATACTCAATTAAGAATCCATCAGGGCTTTGCAAAACCAACCCTGCTCCACTGGAATTTGTTTTTGATGCCCCATCAAAATAGAGAACCCAATATTCTTTCTCCTTGTCCCCATTGTCGACTCCCTTGTCTTGAGGTGTGGTATCTTCCTGCCCCCCGACTTCTTGGTTGGGTATGGTACATTCCACCACGAAGTCAGCTAGTGCCTGGGCTTTTATGGCCATACGTGGCTTATACTTGAGATCGAACTCTCCCAGCTCTATTGCCCACTTAATTAGTCTCCCACTTGCCTTGGGACTGTGAATGATATTTCTCAGTGGCTGATTTATTAGCACTTCAATTTGGTGAGCTTGAAAATAAGGACGCAGCTTTCTTGAAGCCATTACCAAGGCTAAAGTGAATTTCTCAATGGCTGAATAATTCAACTCAGCACCATGCAAAATTTTGCTGACATAGTATACGGGTTTCTGGACTTTCAGTTCCTCCTTAACCAACACCGCGCTCAAGGCGCTTTCTGAAACAGCCAAGTACAAGAATAAAACTTCACCCAGAACTGGCTTGGCCAACAACGGGGCCTGGCCCATATACTTCTTTAACTCTTCAAATGCCTTCTGATTTTCCTCACTCCATACAAAGTCTTTAATGTTCTTTAATGACTTGAAGAATGACAAGCACTTGTCTCCTGACTTGGAGATGAATCGTCCTAGCGCAGCAACCCTTCCTGTGAGTTTCTGAACATCCTTGACAGTTTTTGGGGGTTCCATGTCCAGGATTGCCTTTATTTTATCGGGGTTAGCCTCAATTCCCCTCTTTGAGACCATCAATCCCAAGAATTTTCCAGATCCTACTCCGAAAGCACACTTTGTGGGATTCAACATCATCTTGTGGTACCTCAGGACCTCAAAAGCTTCCCTCAAATGGGTTATATGATCAGTCTTTACTAGACTCTTGACTAGCATGTCATCAACATAGACTTCCATAGTCTTCCCAATAAGATCCTTAAAAATTTTATTCACCAACCTTTGATAGGTGGCTCCTGCATTCTTGAGACCAAACGCCATAACAAGATAACAATAAACACCAAAGTCAGTGATAAATGATACCTTTGGAATGTCATCCTTATGCATTTTGATCTGGTTGTATCCGCTAAACCCATCCATGAAACTCAGCATCTCATGTCCAGCGGTGGCATCAATCAAAGTATCAATTCTAGGCAGCGGAAAACAGTCTTTAGGGCATGCATCATTCAGATCGGTGAAGTCTATACACATCCTCCACTTTCCATTAGCCTTCTTCACCATTACAGGGTTTGCTAACCACTCCGGAAATTGAATCTCCTCAATGAAACCAGCCTCTAAGAGCTTTTCCACTTCCTGCTTTATAGCCTCTTGTCTTTCCGGGGCAAAATTTCTTTTCTTTTGTTTCACTGTCTTCCGGCTTGGATCCACGTTTAACTTGTGGGTAATTAACTCCGGGTCTATGCCTGGCATATCAGCTGCTGACCATGCAAACACATCACTATTTTCTTGCAAAAATTTCACTAACTTCCCTCTAAGGGGCTCCTCTAATGTAGCTCCAATGAAAGTCATCCTCTCAGGATTCTTGGGATCTAAAGGAACCGAAACCAATTCTTCTGCTGGCCTTCCTCTATTCTCATCATTTTCTCGAACATCCATATCTTCAATAGGAAGAACCTGCCCCCCGACTCCATCTGCCCTCAAAGAGGCCACATAACAGCTTCTAGCCATTTTTTGATCTCCCCTCTCTTCTCCAATCCCGTTTCGGGTGGGAAACTTCATGACTGAATGGTAGGAAGAGGGGACTGCCTTGAAGGCATGTATCCCTGTTCTCCCCATGATAGCATTATAAGTTGAACTAGCCTTTACCACCACAAAATCCAGCATCTGCGTTGCTTGCCTTGGCTCCGTACCTATGGTGGTTGGTAATTTAATTATCCCTTCCACAGGACATTCTACTCCAGCAAATCCATATATCGGCATGTCGGTTGGTGTCAACTGGGAGTCGTTATACCCCATCCTTAGAAAGGTGTCGTGGAGCAAGATATCCACAGAAGCACCATTATCCACAAGGACCCTCTTAACCGGGCTATTTCCTATTATCGGCGTTATGACCAGTGGGTCGTCATGGGGAAACTTCACACCCTCTAGGTCGGAATCATCAAAAGCCAATGTTACTTCTGTCCTGGCCCTCTTCGGGGCTTCTCCAACAATATGCATAACCTCTCTAGTATATGCCTTTCTGGAATTTTTGGACAATCCAGCAGCAGTTGGACCTCCAAAGATCGTGTTTATCACAGGCCCTCGAGGTCTCGGCCCTCCATAAATGGTGTTTATAACTGGTCCTCTAGGTTGGGGATTCCGCCCCTGATCATCTTGGTCCCTCCTACGATCTTCAAAGTTCTTCCTTCCATTATTGTTTCTGTCTCCTCCATCTCCAGTATACTTGTTCAGCCTTCCTTTTCGAATCAAAAACTCAATTTCATCTTTCAACTGCCTACACTCATCGGTGTCATGGCCAACATCTTTGTGAAACCTGCAATACTTGCCCTTATCTAGCTTGGCGGGATCAGCCTTCAAGGGCTTAGGCCAGCGAATATCTCTGTCTTTCTCAATCTCCATCAAAATCTGACTTCTGGGAGCATTCAGCTTAGCGTATTCAGTGAACTTTTGCCCAGGTCCTCCCTTCTTGGGGGTTGAATCAGGGTTTTGTTCAGTTCTAGGATATTTATCCTTAGCGATATACTCCAAATCAGTTTTTCGTTTCTTGCCTCCAGTGGGCTCATTACTTACTACGGTCTTCCTCATACTTTCTTCAACCTTGATATACTTCCCTGCCCTCTCTTGGAGCTGCAACATGCTCTCAGGGGGTCGTTTGGCCAAAGACATCTTGAAAAACTCATCCCTAGTTCCTTGTTGCAGTGCTATCATGGCTACCTTATCATCAAGGTCTGGGACTTTTAAAGCCTCCTTTGTAAAACGATTTAGGTAATCTCTTAAGGATTCTTTAGCTCCCTGCACAAGACTCATAAGAGATGCTGAACTTTTCTCATGGACTCTTCCACTGATGAATTGCTTAATAAAAGCCTGACTTAATTCTCTGAATGATCCAATAGAATTTGGGGGTAGGCGACTGTACCATCTTTGAGCCATACCCGACAGGGTTTGAGGGAAGGCCCGACATTTTATAGCATCATTCACGGGTTGCAGCAGCAGTGCATTAGAGAATGTCCTAACATGATTAGCGGGGTCTCCCGTGCCATCATAGGCTTTGATAGTGGGCATCTTGAATTTCCTTGAGATATGGGCATTCATTATCTCTTCTGTGAAGGGTGGAGTTGGATCATCAGGATCTCCAAGGGGAAGGAGATTGCTTGGATCAGTTCTTGGGACAGCAGCCCTTCTTCTTACCGGACCATCCAGGTCTATGATAGGAGGAGGATTTCTCCCCCTAGGAGGTATGTGGGGTCTGGTGGCTTGGTGAGCCTCCAAATCACGCCTCAGCCTTTGGATTTCAGCCTCATGAGCCCTGATCTTTTCCTGCACTTCTTGGGGATTCGCCCCTGGGGTGCTTTGGGGGCGTTGCCTTCCATCGGCCATTGGCTCTTTTCCAGGACGCCTCCTTCTCGGGGCCACTTCATCATCCGAAGATTCGGAGTCTCTCTCAGTGTATGGACCAGAAAATTCCCGATCCTCAGGGATAGGATCCAAACCTCGTATATAGGGGGGCGACCGCCCTCGTGCTTCGCTTCGCCCAGCATATCCACTTCCTCCAACCTCAGGATGAAGGGGCATCCCATAAGGGGGGTTAGTAGTAACAATAGTTGAATATTCATACCCGACGGGTCGAGAATTCACAGGTATATGTATTTGTTGAACTTGAGGATTCGTACCTTGAATAGTCGGAGGAGTTGTCCCTTGTAGCTGAGGATGAGTTGCCCCTGTCTGGGCTTCCCCCTGAGTAGATGCATAAGTTGAATGGGGAGGAACCTCCACGGTTGATGAAATCACCTGGGTTGTCCCTGATGGTGTTCCCTCCTCCAGAGTGCTGGTTGTTCTCCGTGTTCTCGCCATGGTTGTTGTTCCGTTTTTTCCCACAGACGGCGCCAAATGTTATGGATTAAAACTACTATATATAATTGCTGTATTTAATACTAAGGAACGTGAGCTCCAAGGCTCGATTTGACTGCTCTTGTGTTTCGTGACTCAATCTGCCTTAACAAGATGCCTACGTACCTTGCTGATTGCCAAGGATCAAGTCAAAAAACGTAGTTCTGATGGGTGGGGGTGAGACCCCTTATATAGATGTTGGTGGTCCTTGAATTGGACTTGGTATAGGAGACTTGGTGGACAAGCCTTTGAATTAGGATAGACTTAGGAGTCCTAGGAAGTAGGAAGCTGATCCCTTATCCTTTTAGGTCCCCTTGAGGCTAATCTATAAGGATTTATATCCTTATCGGGACTCTTCTCAATAGCTGATTTTTCCCTTATTAATTAATTACGAAATTAATTAATAATTAGGGCTTTTGGGCCTTTTTTATTCCATCAGGCCTGATCTGGTCCATCAGGCTTAACCTTTCTGGTCTGAGCTTCATATATCTTTTTATTGGGCCTAGTAGCCCACAGCTTGTACAATTAATGCAGTATTTAATTATACAATCATAATTTATTTACCCCTATCAGGTACCAAGAGGTGGGTAAAGGATGTTAAATTGCATGTTGATAATGTTAAAAGTTCAATTGTACCAATATATGGTGGCAAGTGACTCTTATAGGGTGCAAAGTGACTCTAATATGGTGAAGAGTGACTTACATGGTTGATTAGAGCCAAAATGTGGCCTAAAATTGACTCGTATAAATGTGGTACCAAGAGGTGGTTAAAGGATGTTAAATTGCATTTTGATGATGTTAAAAGGTCAATTGTACCTATATATGGTGGCAAGTGACTCTTATAGGGTGCAAAGTGAATCTAATATGGTGAATAGTGATTTACATGGTTGATTAGAGCCAAAATGTGGTCCAAAATTGACTCGTATAAATGTGGTACCAAGACGTGGGTAAAGGATGTTAAATTGCATGTTTCTAATGTTAAAAGTTCAATTGTACCAATATATGGTGGCAAGTGACTCTTATAGGTGCAAAGTGACTCTAACATGGTGAAGAGTGACTTACATGGTTGATTAGAGCCAAAATGTGGCCTAAAATTGACTCGTATAAATGTGGTACCAAGAGGTGGTTAAAGTATGTTAAATTGCATGATGATGATGTTAAAAGTTCAATTGTACCAATATATGGTGGCAAGTGACTCTTATAGGGTGCAAAGTGACTCTAATATGGTGAAGAGTGACTTACATGGTTGATTAGAGCCAAAATGTGGCCTAAAATTGACTCGTATAAATGTGGTACCAAGAGGTGGTTAAAGGAAGTAAAATTGCATGTATATGATGTTAAAAGGTCAATTGTACCAATATATGGTGGCAAGTGACTCTTATAGGGTGCAAAGTGACTCTAATATGGTGAAGAGTGACTTACATGGTTGATTAGAGCCAAAATGTGGCCCAAAATTGACTCGTATAAATGTGGTACCAAGAGGTGGGTAAAGGATGTTAAATTGCATGTTGATGATGTTAAAAGTTCAATTGTACCAATATATGGTGGCAAGTGACTCTTATAGGGTGCAAAGTGACTCTAATATGGTGAAGAGTGACTTACATGGTTGATTAGAGCCAAAATATGGCCTAAAATTGACTCGTATAAATGTGGTACCAAGAGGTGGTTAAAGTATGTTAAATTGCATTTTGATGATGTTAAAAGCTCAATTGTACCTATATATGGTGGCAAGTGACTCTTATAGGGTGCAAAGTGACTCTAATATGGTGAATAGTGATTTACATGGTTGATTAGAGCCAAAATACGGTCCAAAATTGACTCGTATAAATGTGGTACCAAGAGGTGGGTAAAGGATGTTAAATTACATGTTGATAATGTTAAAAGTTCAATTGTACCAATATATGGTGGCAAGTGACTCTTATAGGGTGCAAAGTGACTCTAATATGGTGAAGAGTGACTTACATGGTTGATTAGAGCCAAAATATGGCCCAAAATTGACTAATATAAATGTGGTACCAAGAGGTGGTTAAAGGAAGTAAAATTGCATGTATATGATGTTAAAAGGTCAATTGTACCAATATATGGTGGCAAGTGACTCTTATAGGGTGCAAAGTGACTCTAATATAGTGAAGAGTGATTTACATGGTTGATTAGAGCCAAAATATGGCCCAAAATTGACTCGTATAAATGTGGTACCAAGAGGTGGTTAAAGGAGGTTAAATTGCATGTTGATGATGTTAAAAGGTCAATTGTACCAATATATTGTGGCAAGTGACTCTTATAGGGTGCAAAGTGACTCGAATTTGGTGAAGAGTGACTTACATGGTTGATTAGAGCCAAAATGTGGCCTAAAATTGACTCGTATAAATGTGGTACCAAGAGGTGGTTAAAGTATGTTAAATTGCATGTTGATGATGTTAAAAGGTCAATTGTACCAATATATGGTGGCAAGTGACTCTTATAGGGTGCAAAGTGACTCTAATATGGTGAAGAGTGACTTACATGGTTGATTAGAGCCAAAATGTGGCCTAAAATTGACTCGTATAAATGTGGTACCAAGAGGTGGTTAAAGGATGTTAAATTGCCTGTTGATGATGTTAAAAGGTCAATTGTACCAATATATGCTGGCAAGTGACACTTATAGGGTGCAAAGTGAATATAATACGGTGAAGAGTGACTTACATGGTTGATTAGAGCCGAAAGTTGGCCTAAAATTGACTCGTATAAATGTGGTACGAAGAGGTGGTTAAAGGATGTTAAATTGCATTTTGATGATGTTAAAAGGTTAATTGTACCTATATATGGTGGCAAGTGACTCTTATAGGGTACAAAGTGACTCTAATATGGTGAATAGTGATTTACATGGTTGATTAGAGCCAAAATGTGGTCCAAAATTAACTCGTATAAATGTGGTACCAAGAGGTGGGTAAAGGATGTTAAATTGCATGTTGATGATGTTAAAAGTTCAATTGTACCAATATATGGTGGGAAGTGACTCTTATAGGGTGCAAAGTGACTCTAATATGGTGAAGAGTGACTTACATGGTTGATTAGAGCCAAAATGTGGCCTAAAATTGACTCATATAAATGTGGTACCAAGAGGTGGTTAAAGGATGTTAAATTGCATTTTGATGATGTTAAAAGGTCAATTGTACCTATATATGGTGGCAAGTGACTCTTATAGCGTGCAAGGACTCTAATATGGTGAATAGTGATTTACATGGTTGATTAGAGCCAAAATGTGGTCCAAAATTGACTCGTATAAATGTGGTACCAAGAGGTGGGTAAAGGATGTTAAATTGCATGTTGATAATGTTAAAAGTTCAATTGTACCAATATATGGTGGCAAGTGACTCTTATAGGGTGCAAAGTGACTCTAATATGGTGAAGAGTGACTTACATGGTTGATTAGAGCCAAAATGTGGCCTAAAATTGACTCGTATAAATGTGGTACCAAGAGGTGGTTAAAGTATGTTAAATTGCATGTTGATGATGTTAAAAGGTCAATTGTACCAATATATGGTGGCAAGTGACTCTTATAGGGTGCAAAGTGACTCTAATATGGTGAAGAGTGACTTACATGGTTGATTAGAGCCAAAATGTGGCCTAAAATTGACTCGTATAAATGTGGTACCAAGAGGTGGTTAAAGGAAGTAAAATTGCATGTATATGATGTTAAAAGGTCAATTGTACCAATATATGGTGGCAAGTGACTCTTATAGGGTGCAAAGTGACTCTAATATGGTGAAGAGTGACTTACATGGTTGATTAGAGCCAAAATGTGGTCCAAAATTGACTCGTATAAATGTGGTACCAAGAGGTGGGTAAAGGATGTTAAATTGCATGTTGATAATGTTAAAAGTTCAATTGTACCAATATATGGTGGCAAGTGACTCTTATAGGGTGCAAAGTGACTCTAATATGGTGAAGAGTGACTTACATGGTTGATTAGAGCCAAAATGTGGCCTAAAATTGACTCGTATAAATGTGGTACCAAGAGGTGGTTAAAGTATGTTAAATTGCATGTTGATGATGTTAAAAGGTCAATTGTACCAATATATGGTGGCAAGTGACTCTTATAGGGTGCAAAGTGACTCTAATATGGTGAAGAGTGACTTACATGGTTGATTAGAGCCAAAATGTGGCCAAAAATTGACTCGTATAAATATGGTACCAAGAGGTGGGTAAAGGATGTTAAATTGCATGTTGATAATGTTAAAAGTTCAATTGTACCAATATATGGTGGCAAGTGACTCTTATAGGGTGCAAAGTGACTCTAATATGGTGAAGAGTGACTTACATGGTTGATTAGAGCCAAAATGTGGCCCAAAATTGACTCGTATAAATGTGGTACCAAGAGGTGGGTAAAGGATGTTAAATTGCATGTTGATGATGTTAAAAGTTCAATTGTACCAATATATGGTGGCAAGTGACTCTTATAGGGTGCAAAGTGACTCTAATATGGTGAAGAGTGATTTACATGGTTGATTAGAGCCAAAATGTGGTCCAAAATTGACTCGTATAAATGTGGTACCAAGAGGTGGGTAAAGGATGTTAAATTGCATGTTGATAATGTTAAAAGTTCAATTGTACCAATATATGGTGGCAAGTGACTCTTATAGGGTTCAAAGTGACTCTAATATGGTGAAGAGTGACTTACATGGTTGATTAGAGCCAAAATGTGGCCTAAAATTGACTCGTATAAATGTGGTACCAAGAGGTGGTTAAAGGAAGTAAATTGCATGTATATGATGTTAAAAGGTCAATTGTACCAATATATGGTGGCAAGTGACTCTTATAGGGTGCAAAGTGACTCTAATATGGTGAAGAGTGATTTACATGGTTGATTAGAGCCAAAATGTGGCCCAAAATTGTACTCGTATAAATGTGGTACCAAGAGGTGGTTAAAGGAGGTTAAATTGCATGTTGATGATGTTAAAAGGTCAATTGTACCAATATATGGTGGCAAGTTACTCTTATAGGGTGCATAGTGACTCTAATTTGGTGAAGAGTGACTTACATGGTTGATTAGAGACAAAATTTGGCCTAAAATTGACTCGTATAAATGTGGTACCAAGAGGTGGTTAAAGTATGTTAAATTGCATGTTGATGATGTCAAAAGGTCAATTGTACCAATATATGGTGGCAAGTGACTCTTATAGGGTGCAAAGTGACTCTAATATGGTGAAGAGTGACTTACATGGTTGATTAGAGCCAAAATGTGGCCTAAAATTGACTCGTATAAATGTGGTACCAAGAGGTGGTTAAAGGATGTTAAATTGCATGTTGATGATGTTAAAAGGTCAATTGTACCAATATATGCTGGCAAGTGACACTTATAGGGTGCAAAGTGAATCTAATACGGTGAAGAGTGACTTACATGGTTGATTAGAGCCGAAAGTTGGCCTAAAATTGACTCGTATAAATGTGGTACCAAGAGGTGGTTAAAGGATGTTAAATTGCATTTTGATGATGTTAAAAGGTTAATTGTACCTATATATGGTGGCAAGTGACTCTTATAGGGTACAAAGTGACTCTAATATGGTGAATAGTGATTTACATGGTTGATTAGAGCCAAAATGTGGTCCAAAATTGACTCGTATAAATGTGGTACCAAGAGGTGGGTAAAGGATGTTAAATTGCATGTCGATGATGTTAAAAGTTCAATTGTACCAATATATGGTGGGAAGTGACTCTTATAGGGTGCAAAGTGACTCTAATATGGTGAAGAGTGACTTACATGGTTGATTAGAGCCAAAATGTGGCCTAAAATTGACTCGTATAAATGTGGTACCAAGAGTTGGTTAAAGGATGTTAAATTGCATTTTCATGATGTTAAAAGGTCAATTGTATCTATATATGGTGGCAGGTGACTCTTATAGGGTGCAAAGTGAATCTAATATGGTGAATAGTGATTTACATGGTTGATTAGAGCCAAAATGTGGTCCAAAATTGACTCGTATAAATGTGGTACCAAGAGGTGGGTAAAGGATGTTAAATTGCATGTTGATAATGTTAAAAGTTCAATTGTACCAATATATGGTGGCAAGTGACTCTTATAGGGGCAAAGTGACTCTAATATGGTGAAGAGTGACTTACATGGTTGATTAGAGCCAAAATGTGGCCTAAAATTGACTCGTATAAATGTGGTACCAAGAGGTGGTTAAAGTATGTTAAATTGCATGTTGATGATGTTAAAAGGTCAATTGTACCAATATATGGTGGCAAGTGACTCTTATAGGGTGCAAAGTGACTCTAATATGGTGAAGAGTGACTTACATGGTTGATTAGAGCCAAAATGTGGCCTAAAATTGACTCGTATAAATGTGGTACCAAGAGGTGGTTAAAGGAAGTAAAATTGCATGTATATGATGTTAAAAGGTCAATTGTACCAATATATGGTGGCAAGTGACTCTTATAGGGTGCAAAGTGACTCTAATATGGTGAAGAGTGACTTACATGGTTGATTAGAGCCAAAATGTGGCCCAAAATTGACTCGTATAAATGTGGTACCAAGAGGTGGGTAAAGATGTTAAATTGCATGTTGATAATGTTAAAAGTTCAATTGTACCAATATATGGTGGCAAGTGACTCTTATAGGGTACAAAGTGACTATAATATGGTGAAGAGTGACTTACATGGTTGATTAGAGCCAAAATGTGGCCTAAAATTGACTCGTATAAATGTGGTACCAAGAGGTGGTTAAAGGATGTTAAATTGCATTTTGATGATGTTAAAAGGTCAATTGTACCTATATATGGTGGCAAGTGACTCTTATAGGGTGCAAAGTGACTCTAATATGGTGAATAGTGATTTACATGGTTGATTAGAGCCAAAATGTGGTCCAAAATTGACTCGTATAAATGTGGTACCAAGAGGTGGGTAAAGGATGTTAAATTGCATGTTGATGATGTTAAAAGTTCAATTGTACCAATATATGGTGGAAGTGACTCTTATAGGTTGCAAAGTGAATCTAATACGGTGAAGAGTGACTTACATGGTTGATTAGAGCCGAAAGTTGGCCTAAAATTGACTCGTATAAATGTGGTACCAAGAGGTGGTTAAAGGATGTTAAATTGCATTTTGATGATGTTAAAAGGTCAATTGTACCTATATATGGTGGCAAGTGACTCTTATAGGGTACAAAGTGACTCTAATATGGTGAATAGTGATTTACATGGTTGATTAGAGCCAAAATGTGGTCCAAAATTGACTCGTATAAATGTGGTACCAAGAGGTGGGTAAAGGATGTTAAATTGCATGTTGATGATGTTAAAAGTTCAATTGTACCAATATATGGTGGGAAGTGACTCTTATAGGGTGCAAAGTGACTCTAATATGGTGAAGAGTGACTTACATGGTTGATTAGAGCCAAAATGTGGCCTAAAATTGACTCGTATAAATGTGGTACCAAGAGTTGGTTAAAGGATGTTAAATTGCATTTTCATGATGTTAAAAGGTTAATTGTACCTATATATGGTGGCAGGTGACTCTTATAGGGTGCAAAGTGAATCTAATACGGTGAAGAGTGACTTACATGGTTGATTAGAGCCGAAAGTTGGCCTAAAATTGACTCGTATAAATGTGGTACCAAGAGGTGGTTAAAGGATGTTAAATTGTATTTTGATGATGTTAAAAGGTTAATTGTACCTATATATGGTGGCAAGTGACTCTTCTAGGGTACGAAGTGACTCTAATATGGTGAATAGTGATTTACATGGTTGATTAGAGCCAAAATGTGGTCCAAAATTAACTCGTATAAATGTGGTACCAAGAGGTGGGTAAAGGATGTTAAATTGCATGTCGATGATGTTAAAAGTTCAATTGTACCAATATATGGTGGGAAGTGACTCTTATAGGGTGCAAAGTGACTCTAATATGGTGAAGAGTGACTTACATGGTTGATTATAGCCAAAATGTGGCCTAAAATTGACTCGTATAAATGTGGTACCAAGAGTTGGTTAAAGGATGTTAAATTGCATTTTCATGATGTTAAAAGGTCAATTGTATCTATATATGGTGGCAGGTGACTCTTATAGGGTGCAAAGTGAATCTAATATGGTGAATAGTGATTTACATGGTTGATTAGAGCCAAAATGTGGTCCAAAATTGACTCGTATAAATGTGGTACCAAGAGGTGGGTAAAGGATGTTAAATTGCATGTTGATAATGTTAAAAGTTCAATTGTACCAATATATGGTGGCAAGTGACTCTTATAGGGGCAAAGTGACTCTAATATGGTGAAGAGTGACTTACATGGTTGATTAGAGCCAAAATGTGGCCTAAAATTGACTCGTATAAATGTGGTACCAAGAGGTGGTTAAAGTATGTTAAATTGCATGTTGATGATGTTAAAAGGTCAATTGTACCAATATATGGTGGCAAGTGACTCTTATAGGGTGCAAAGTGACTCTAATATGGTGAAGAGTGACTTACATGGTTGATTAGAGCCAAAATGTGGCCTAAAATTGACTCGTATAAATGTGGTACCAAGAGGTGGTTAAAGGAAGTAAAATTGCATGTATATGATGTTAAAAGGTCAATTGTACCAATATATGGTGGCAAGTGACTCTTATAGGGTGCAAAGTAACTCTAATATGGTGAAGAGTGACTTACATGGTTGATTAGAGCCAAAATGTGGCCCAAAATTGACTCGTATAAATGTGGTACCAAGAGGTGGGTAAAGATGTTAAATTGCATGTTGATAATGTTAAAAGTTCAATCGTACCAATATATGGTGGCAAGTGACTCTTATAGGGTACAAAGTGACTATAATATGGTGAAGAGTGACTTACATGGTTGATTAGAGCCAAAATGTGGCCTAAAATTGACTCGTATAAATGTGGTACCAAGAGGTGGTTAAAGGATGTTAAATTGCATTTTGATGATGTTAAAAGGTCAATTGTACCTATATATGGTGGCAAGTGACTCTTATAGGGTGCAAAGTGACTCTAATATGGTGAATAGTGATTTACATGGTTGATTAGAGCCAAAATGTGGTCCAAAATTGACTCGTATAAATGTGGTACCAAGAGGTGGGTAAAGGATGTTAAATTGCATGTTGATGATGTTAAAAGTTCAATTGTACCAATATATGGTGGGAAGTGACTCTTATAGGTTGCAAAGTGAATCTAATACGGTGAAGAGTGACTTACATGGTTGATTAGAGCCGAAAGTTGGCCTAAAATTGACTCGTATAAATGTGGTACCAAGAGGTGGTTAAAGGATGTTAAATTGCATTTTGATGATGTTAAAAGGTCAATTGTACCTATATATGGTGGCAAGTGACTCTTATAGGGTACAAAGTGACTCTAATATGGTGAATAGTGATTTACATGGTTGATTAGAGCCAAAATGTGGTCCAAAATTGACTCGTATAAATGTGGTACCAAGAGGTGGGTAAAGGATGTTAAATTGCATGTTGATGATGTTAAAAGTTCAATTGTACCAATATATGGTGGGAAGTGACTCTTATAGGGTGCAAAGTGACTCTAATATGGTGAAGAGTGACTTACATGGTTGATTAGAGCCAAAATGTGGCCTAAAATTGACTCGTATAAATGTGGTACCAAGAGTTGGTTAAAGGATGTTAAATTGCATTTTCATGATGTTAAAAGGTTAATTGTACCTATATATGGTGGCAGGTGACTCTTATAGGGTGCAAAGTGAATCTAATATGGTGAATAGTGATTTACATGGTTGATTAGAGCCAAAATGTGCTTCAAAATTGACTCGTATAAATGTGGTACCAAGAGGTGGGTAAAGAATGTTAAATTGCATGTTGATAATGTTAAAAGTTCAATTGTACCAATATATGGTGGCAAGTGACTCTTATAGGGTGCAAAGTGACTCTAATATGGTGAAGAGTGACTTACATGGTTGATTAGACCCAAAATGTGGCCTAAAATTGACTCGTATAAATGTGGTACCAAGTGGTGGTTAAAGTATGTTAAATTGCATGTTGATGATGTTAAAAGGTCAATTGTACCAATATATGGTGGCAATGTTGGACACAATCTCTGAATTCTCCTTAACATCAGGACTTCATCCTAATGCTTCCAAAAGCAATTGTTTCTTCTGTAACACTCCTCAGGAAGTTGAGAATGCTATTATTAGTTATTCTGGATTCCAGATTGGTCATCTCCCTATCAAATATCTGGGTTTACCTCTAATCTCTAAAAAACTCTCCAAGGCAGAATGCACTCCTCTTATTCTCCGCATGTGCTCGAAGATTGATCTCTGGACTAATGCCTTTCTGAAATTTTCTGGAAGACTACAGCTGATTAAAGCCATATTATTTGGTATCCATAGCTATTGGACCATGTACCTTTTTCTTCCCAAGAGTGTGCTTAAAAATCTAAAATCTACTCTAGCTAAATTCTTATGGGGTGGAGCATCCTCTGCTAAATGTCATTATAAAGTTGCTTGGGAGACATGTTGTTTACCAAAGGAAGAAGGAGGTCTAGGCATTCGAGACCCTCTGGAGTGGAATAAAGCAGCCATTATTTATCAATTCTGGAGAGTAATCCAGCCTAACCAATCATCCCTTTGGAGTATTTGGTTGCACTCCTGCCTCTTCCGCAACAAGTCAATTTGGACAGCGCCTGCTCCTAGTTCCTGTCCCTGGTGCGTCAAAAAGTTGATTAATGTGCGAACTGAGGTGACTCAAAGAATCCAATTCAAAATCGGTGCCGAGTCAAAATTTAAATTATGGCATGATCCATGGATTAATGGTACACCCTTGTTCTCTAAATACGGTAATAGCATTATATCTATCATGGAATCGACATCTATGGCCAGCATTCAATCATTTATTTGAGACGGACTTTGGCATATTCATCCCTCGAATCATGTTTCTGCCATTGAGGTTAGGAATGAAATGTTGGGAGTCAGATTATTTGCTCGAGATGAAATTCTATGGGAAAGTCAACAAGGAAAAGAGGTTAACATCTCAAAAATCTGGAACTCTATTCGCAGAATTGGGCAACCACCACCTTGGATATCAGCTGTTTGGAGTATTTTTTCGATTCCAAAAAATTCATTCTTTTTTTGGCTGGCAATTCAAGATAGATTGTTGACAAAAGAGCGTATGAGTCGTTTTGGAATGTATAATGATGGCAGATGTATGCTATGCAATGGTCACAATGAAAATGCTAGTCACTTGTTCATGGAATGCGGGTATGCAACTCAGATTCTTCAGGCCTGTCCTGTTACTCTTACGAGGGACTGGAGGGATTTTAGGCAAGGAAATTTCCTAGCAAACACAGAGAGCAACATTAAAAGACAAATTGCCTATCTTTATATTGGGACTACAATATACTATATATGGCAAGAGCGGAATAGAAGAATGCACAGCAATGGCAACAATCGAAGCTCCAGGGTGCTGCTTTTCATTATCAAAAGAGAAGTGAGAGAAAAATTATTTTCTTGCAAGCGTTTTCACAGGGCAGTGGAAAATAATGTAAATCTCATTACCCTATTGTACTAGAGGAAAGGATAGAGTAGAACTCTTAGATTTTAGTTTTGGGCTTCTGTTTATTTAAAGAAATCATCTTTAAATAGAAGTAAAGCTAGTTTTCTCTGTTCTGTATCAATGACTTGGCATTGTTGGGAGTATGTTCCTGATCTTTGATGCTCTAGGGTATACCCTAGTATTTTGTATTTTTCTTTGTTGGGTTTATACAATTATTACTTAGCAAAAAAAAAAAGTGACTCTTATAGGGTGCAAAGTGACTCTAATATGGTGAAGAGTGACTTACATGGTTGATTAGAGCCAAAATGTGGCCTAAAATTGACTCGTATAAATGTGGTACCAAGAGGTGGTTAAAGGAAGTAAAATTGCATGTATATGATGTTAAAAGGTCAATTGTACCAATATATGGTGGCAAGTGACTCTTATAGGGTGCAAAGTTACTCGAATTTGGTGAAGAGTGACTTACATGGTTGATTAGAGCCAAAATGTGGCCTAAAATTGACTCGTATAAATGTGGTACCAAGAGGTGGTTAAAGTATGTTAAATTGCATGTTGATGATGTTAAAAGGTCAATTGTACCAATATATGGTGGCAAGCGACTGTTATAAGGTGCAAAGTGACTCTAATATGGTGAAGAGTGACTTACATGGTTGATTAGAGCCAAAATGTGGACTAAAATTGACTCGTATAAATGTGGTACCAAGAGGTGGTTAAAGGATGTTAAATTACATGTTGATGATATTAAAAGGTCAATTGTACCAATATATGCTGGCAAGTGACACTTATAGGGTGCAAAGTGAATCTAATACGGTGAAGAGTGACTTACATGGTTGATTAGAGCCGAAAGTTGGCCTAAACTTGACTCGTATAAATGTGGTGCCAAGAGGTGGTTAAAGGATGTTAAATTGCATTTTTATGATGTTAAAAGGTTAATTGTACCTATATATGGTGGCAAGTGACTCTTATAGTGTAGAAAGTGACTCTAATATGGTGAATAGTGATTTACATGGTTGATTAGAGCCAAAATGTGGTCCAAAATTAACTCGTATAAATGTGGTACCAAGAGGTGGGTAAAGGATGTTAAATTGCATGTTGATGATGTTAAAAGTTCAATTGTACCAATATATGGTGGGAAGTGACTCTTATAGGGTGCAAAGTGACTCTAATATGGTGAAGAGTGACTTACATGGTTGATTAGAGCCAAAATGTGGCCTAAAATTGACTCGTATAAATGTGGTACCAAGAGGTGGTTAAAGGATGTTAAATTGCATGTTGATGATGTTAAAAGGTCAATTGTACCTATATATGGTGGCAAGTGACTCTTATAGGGTGCAAAGTGACTCTAATATGGTGAATAGTGATTTACATGGTTGATTAGAGCCAAAATGTGGTCCAAAATTGACTCGTATAAATGTGGTACCAAGAGGTGGGTAAAGGATGTTAAATTGCATGTTGATAATGTTAAAAGTTCAATTGTACCAATATATGGTGGCAAGTGACTCTTATAGGGTGCAAAGTGACTCTAATATGGTGAAGAGTGACTTACAAGGTTGATTAGTGCCAAAATGTGGTCCAAAATTGACTCATATAAATGTGGTACCAAGAGGTGGGGTTAAAGGAAGTAAAATTGCATGTATATGATGTTAAAAGGTCAATTGTACCAATATATGGTGGCAAGTGACTCTTATAGGGTGCAAAGTGACTCTAATATGGTGAAGAGTGATTTACATGGTTGATTAGAGCCAAAATGTGGCCGAAAATTGACTCGTATAAATATGGTACCAAGAGGTGGTTAAAGGAGGTTAAATTGCATGTTAATGATGTTAAAAGGTCAATTGTACCAATATATGGTGGCAAGTGACTCTTATAGGGTGCAAAGTGACTCGAATTTGGTGAAGAGTGACTTACATGGTTGATTAGAGCCAAAATGTGGCCTAAAATTGACTCGTATAAATGTGGTACCAAGAGGTGGTTAAAGTATGTTAAATTGCATGTTGATGATGTTAAAAGGTCAATTGTACCAATATATGGTGGCAAGCGACTGTTATAAGGTGCAAAGTGACTCTAATATGGTGAAGAGTGACTTACATGGTTGATTAGAGCCAAAATGTGGACTAAAATTGACTCGTATAAATGTGGTACCAAGAGGTGGTTAAAGGATGTTAAATTGCATTTTGATGATGTTAAAAGGTCAATTGTACCTATATATGGTGGCAAGTGACTCTTATAGGGTGCAAAGTGACTCTAATATGGTGAATAGTGATTTATATGGTTGATTAGAGCCAAAATGTGGTCCAAAATTGACTAGTATAAATGTGGTACCAAGAGGTGGGTAAAGGATGTTAAATTGCATGTTGATAATGTTACAAGTTCAATTGTACCAATATATGGTGGCAAGTGACTCTTATAGGGTGCAAAGTGACTCTAATATGGTGAAGAGTGACTTACATGGTTGATTAGAGCCAAAATGTGGCCTAAAATTGACTCGTATAAATGTGGTACCAAGAGGTGGTTAAAGTATGTTAAATTGCATGTTGATGATGTTAAAAGGTCAATTGTACCAATATATGGTGGCAAGTAACTCTTATAGGGTGCAAAGTGACTCTAATATGGTGAAGAGTGACTTACATGGTTGATTAGAGCCAAAATGTATCCTAAAATTGACTCGTATAAATGTGGTACCAAGAGGTGGTTAAAGGAAGTAAAATTGCATGTATATGATGTTAAAAGGTCAATTGTACCAATATATGGTGGCAAGTGACTCTTATAGGGTGCAAAGTGACTCTAATATGGTGAAGAGTGACTTACATGGTTGATTAGAGCCAAAATGTGGCCTAAAATTGACTCGTATAAATGTGGTACCAAGAGGTGGTTAAAGGAAGTAAAATTGCATGTATATGACATTAAAAGGTCAATTGTACCAATATATGGTAGCAAGTGACTCTTATAGGGTGCAAAGTGACTCTAATATGGTGAAGAGTGACTTACATGGTTGATTAGAGCCAAAATGTGGCCAAAACTTGACTCGTATAAATGTGGTACCAAGAGGTGGGTAAAGGATGTTAAATTGCATGTTGATGATGTTAAAAGTTCAATTGTACCAATATATGGTGGCAAGTGACTCTTATAGGGTGCAAAGTGACTCTAATATGGTGAAGAGTGACTTACATGGTTGATTAGAGCCAAAATGTGGCCTAAAATTGACTCGTATAAATGTGGTACCAAGAGGTGGTTAAAGGATGTTAAATTGCATGTTGATGATGTTAAAAGGTCAATTGTACATATATATGGTGGCAAGTGACTCTTATAGGGTGCAAAGTGACTCTAATATGGTTAATAGTGATTTACATGGTTGATTAGAGCCAAAATGTGGTCCAAAATTGACTCGTATAAATGTGGTACCAAGAGGTGGTAAAGGATGTTAAATTGCATGTTGATAATGTTAAAAGTTCAATTGTACCAATATATGGTGGCAAGTGACTCTTATAGGGTGCAAAGTGACTCTAATATGGTGAAGAGTGACTTACAAGGTTGATTAGAGCCAAAATGTGGTCCAAAATTGACTCATATAAATGTGGTACCAAGAGGTGGTTAAAGGAAGTAAAATTGCATGTATATGATGTTAAAAGGTCAATTGTACCAATATATGGTGGCAAGTGACTCTTATAGGGTGCAAAGTGACTCTAATATGGTGAAGAGTGATTTACATGGTTGATTAGAGCCAAAATGTGGCCGAAAATTGACTCGTATAAATGTGGTACCAAGAGGTGGTTAAAGGAGGTTAAATTGCATGTTAATGATGTTAAAAGGTCAATTGTACCAATATATGGTGGCAAGTGACTCTTATAGGGTGCAAAGTGACTCGAATTTGGTGAAGAGTGACTTACATGGTTGATTAGAGCCAAAATGTGGCCTAAAATGACTTCGTATAAATGTGGTACCAAGAGGTGATTAAAGTATTGTTAAATTGCATGTGCTGATGTTAAAAGTCCATGTACCAATATATGGTGGCAAGCGACCTTTATAGGAGCAAAGTGACTCTAATATGGTGAAGAGTGACTTACATGGTTGATTAGAGCAAAATGTGGCTAAATTGACTCGTATAAATGTGGTACCA